>NC_034178.2:47323452-47363452 GCF_002021735.2 Oncorhynchus kisutch | reverse complement strand
TGGAATCAAAAGCCAGGCCAGGCTGGACTTCAGAGGGACCAGTTAAAGGAGAGATGGAGATAAAGAAGATGAAAGAGGATTAGCTTGGTTCAGTTCAGCCCATGGTCCCTTTTGGTGGGTTGGGGTTGGGGTGGGTGGGGGTGTCCATTTAGAGATGCCAACATTTGGCAAAACAAAAGAAGTAAAGGAGAAACATCATCAAAGAGCATCCACAGAACTACAGACAAACCACAGGCAATAACTCATAGTAAATGAGTGTTTCTAAGCTGTACGTTTTCCAAACCATTCTAGCTCATAGATTAGTATTCAGTGGGTATCCAGACTTATGTACCAAGCTGGACGTAGAAAGGAGGAACAACAGCATAGCAGAGCAGCGTGTAGATGAATGCATGACCTCCACTGTTAAACTAATGTTAAGTCATTAAATACACTAGAGCGGCATCAGCTGGGTGGCACAGCTACAGCACATGGTTAGAGGTCAAGTTATAAGGGTCAGGATGGTAGGCTATCTGAGGTCAGGATTAGGAAAGTGTAGTGTGTGACTTGTTAACTCCTATCATAACTTTGTGTCCTGGTGTCCCAATGATCCGATCTGGGACATGAACTATAAGGCCTAAGTCGGATATAGGTCTCTACTAGAATCTCACATACAAAAACACCCAGAGAGATTGTTACTATTTTAGATGAGCCAATCTGCAATAGCATCTCAGCACCCCAGAGGAGTTGGAAAAGAAAGTATCATGCACGCACACCACACCAACACACACACACAGGCACACACCAAAACGTGGAGTTATGATCATAGGGAGTCAGACACAATACAAATTCTGGGAGGTAATTTTCATGTAAAGCTGCTTGTTTTTCATGAGCCATGCAGGTAGCTTTGTCTTCTCTCCATGTAGCATTACAGTCCCCAATCTGGAACAAAACAGGAAGAGAAAGACATAACAGGAAACACTTATGGGGATTTATTATGACCAAAGGGAGAATATCTGGCACACACACACACACACATACACACTTGTGCGTATGCATGCACGCACACAGACACACAGACACACACACACACACACACACACACACACACACACACACACACACACACACACACACACACACACACACACACGCACACACACACACACACACACATGTGCGCAGACGCACACCCAGCTATGCACACACTTACACACCTATTTCACCACATTTGTACCACTGGTTAAATAGTAGAAAGGCTCTGGTGGCAGAAGAACTTGCTGACACACAGTTCATTCTCTGTGAAAAGTGGGACGCACTGCAAACCCCAACCACCACCCATGACAGCTCCCATTCAAGACCCTTTCTCCTCCTGTCTGAAGCAGATAAATTCTTCCCTCTTGTCTTCAAACAATCAATCCTTTTTTTCAGCTCGTGGCTCAAGAGAGAGAGAGAGAGAGATGGATGAGGAGAGCTGCTGTTCACACACGGTGAGGCAGATCCATGCACTAGGCTAATGCTAGCGCTGCATCGTCCTGTGTGTGTGAGGGCCCCTGGGATTGGGCCCCACTATCCTATGACACGCCTGACAAAAGGACGACGGCTTGACTCCAAGGAAACATGAGAGTGGGGGAATCTAGGGCGGAAGGGAGGGAGTGATGCACAGAGGGACGAAAGAAGAGGTGCAGGTATGTCACTGATGCTACATTGGCCCACAAACACCTAAGAAAGTGGGTTAACACCTTCCCACATCTCTCCACTGAGACATGCGAGCTGCTCATCACTGGTCTGAACACTCAGGCAGCACATAGAACTGATATACTGTTTACCATGTGGTAAACACACAACCTGGGGGGGGGGGGGGTCACACATTAATGGCCACCATTGGAAGGTCATGGGCAAATCTAGGGTTCAGCCAGCCCTCTGCCCTGGTGTTAGATCCAGTGGTTCCACCAGAGGCCATGTCCCCCATCCTCTCACCCCAGACAGGAGGATTGAATCTGGGCCAGAGCCACTAGGCCTGCTGGGGCTTGTCTATATTCTCAATGGCTCTGGGCAGACTGCAGGCGCCCACAGATAAGGCTGTCTCTTTTTTCACAGACGATGCCGCCCTGTGTTGTGTCTGCAGTTCCACCTCCCCCACCTGCCCTTACCCCTCTGCCTACCCCCTGCCCTCCCTCTCACCTCCAGCTTCCAGGAATGCTCCTAGTGGCACAACGACAAGACACACAGATGCACAGACAGACACACAGACAGACGCATACAGAAGCACACACAGATACACACACACTTGAGCTGGTCTCTGATGCCCCACGTGCCAATCTGACCAAACTCCCCACACACTCTCCTCATCTCGCTCATTGTGCGTGTGTGAGGGGAGATTGGTGTGATAGCACCGATCTGACACGGATCTATGTGGCTATCTGAAGGCCTCTGTCTGCCGGCCTGTTGTTGTTGCATCTTGTCAGGGGATTTAGCCCGGTCCACTGAAATAAAACATGTTATCACTGCATCTGTCTATGGAGACTTCTCACTCCTTCTCCTTCTTTCCCTCACTCTCTCTCTCACCCTTTCTCGCTATCACTTCATCACTATAATACACCCAGCAGGCTACAAACCACTCACCGTTACCACCTCAGAAATGTTTACCTAAGGCCTCTGTTTATTTGTATTCTATTATGCTGGTGTTCTGTCATTCAGCAGTGTTTGGTCAGGGTAATCACATAGAAAGATGTGAAACATATTTACACCGAGTGCTTTTCTATGGGAGACCAGAGGGATCTGTTCTAGTACCACAGACAGTGTGAGCGAGAGAGAGAGAGAGAGATTTAGAATGTACTGTTTAGAAAAAATAATGCAGTAAACAACAAATATCAGCATACTAGGCTCATTCTAATGAGAATGTGTCATCTAATGCGCAATTGCAGTAAATCCTGCTTTTTGTTAATTTTGGTACAGAGCATCCCCTCAGCTGATTATCAGCTGTTGTCAAACACATGGGTCTCGGAAGATGATTCTCTTTCTCAATAGTGTGCAGTGAATTCTAGTTGATGAAAAGCTAAAATTAGTATGACATCCTGACATTTAAAGCATACTCAGTTTTCACAAACTATAAAATTTTATTTTTTTGCATACCCCAAATGCCTACTACTTAGAACGCATGTACAGGTATTCGGACACAGCCAATGTTTGCTTTGTGTGGAAATAGGTGTGTATGTTGTGTATGTTCCATGTTGCAGGATCTCTTTATGTCCGATACTCAAATGGCCGAATATCATCTACATTTTATGTTTCTCACATTGCTTGATAAATGGTATTCAACACACACTTCTCTCTCTCTCTTTTTCTCTCTCTCTCTGCATGCTGGGAGTGTTTGGTGCATGCTGGGAATTGTATGAGCGAAGGAGTGCGTGTGTTGTGTAGAGTTAGATATTCAGAACTTTCTTTCGGTTTTCTATTTCTTGGTGTCATTTTTTGGTTTTCTTCTGTGCATGATTAAGGTTATTATTTTTGTTGTGGTAAAATTAAGTATTTTGTTTATCGTATCGAAATGACCCTGATTTTGGCGGGGATGGCAGCCCGAATGGGGATGCCGTCCCTGTCACTTCGACACGGCTTTAGGTGTGTTACTGAAGCTACTGTCACGGTGGAGGAGTTTCTGGTCACCGTAGGAGAGAAGGTGCTGCTTATGCATCCAGGATGAATAAAGCGGTGGTGGTACTTCTTAAAGAAGAGTGCCTTGTTGATCGGATCGTTGAGCATGGTGTACTTCTTAAAGAAGAGTGTCTGGTTGATCGGATGGTTGAGCATGGTGTACTTCTTAAAGAAGAGTGTCTGGTTGATCGGATGGTTGAGCATGGTGTAGTTCTTAAAGAAGAGCGCCTTGTTGATCGGATCGTTGAGCATGGTGTACTTCTTAAAGAAGAGTGTCTGGTTGATCGGATGGTTGAGCATGGTGTACTTCTTAAAGAAGAGCGCCTTGTTGATCGGATCGTTGAGCATGGTGTACTTCTTAAAGAAGAGTGTCTGGTTGATCGGATGGTTGAGCATGGTGTACTTCTTAAAGAAGAGCGCCTTGTTGATCGGATCGTTGAGCATGGTGTACTTCTTAAAGAAGAGTGTCTGGTTGATCGGATGGTTGAGCATGGTGTACTTCTTAAAGAAGAGCACCTTGTTGATCGGATGGTTGAGCATGGTGTACTTCTTAAAGAAGAGTGTCTGGTTGATCGGATGGTTGAGCATGGTGTACTTCTTAAAAAGAGTGTCTTGTTGATCAGATCGTTGAGCATGGTGTACTTCTTAAAGAAGAGTGTCTGGTTGATCGTATGGTTGAGCATGGTGTACCTCTTAAAGAAGAGCGCCTTGTTGATCGGATCGTTGAGCATGGCGTACTTCTTAAAGAAGAGTGTCTGGTTGATCGGATGGTTGAGCATGGTGTACTTCTTAAAGAAGAGTGTCTTGTTGATCGTATGGTTGAGCATGGTGTACTTCTTAAAAAGAGTGTCTTGTAGATCATATGGTTGAGCATGGTGTACTTCTTAAAGAAGAGTGCCTTGTAGATCGTATGGTTGAGCATGGCGTACTTCTTAAAGTAGAGCGCCTTGTAGATCGTATGGTTGAGCATGGCGTACTTCTTAAAGAAGAGTATCTTGTAGATCGTATGGCTGAGCATGGCGTACTTCTTAAAGAAGAGTGTCTTGTAGATCGTATGGCTGAGCATGGCGTACTTCTTAAAGAAGAGTGTCTGGTTGATCGTATGATTGAGCATGGTGTACTTCTTAAAGAAGAGTGTCTGGTTGATCGTATGGTTGAGCATGGTGTACTTCTTAAAGAAGAGTGTCTGGTTGATCGTATGATTGAGCATGGTGTACTTCTTAAAGAAGAGTGTCTGGTTGATCGTATGATTGAGCATGGCGTACTTCTTAAATCAAATCAAATCAAATTGATTTATATAGCCCTTCGTACATCAGCTGATATCTCAAAGTGCTGTACAGAAACCCAGCCTAAAACCCCAAACAGCAAGCAATGCAGGTGTAGAAGCACGGTGGCTAGGAAAAACTCCCTAGAAAGGCCAATACCTAGGAAGAAACCTAGAGAGGAACCAGGCTATGTGGGGTGGCCAGTCCTCTTCTGGCTGTGCTGGGTGGAGATTATAACAGAACATGGCCAAGATGTTCAAATGTTCATAAATGACCAGTATGGTCGAATAATAATAAGGCAGAACAGTTGAAACTGGAGCAGCAGCACAGTCAGGTGGAAGTTGAAACTGGAGCAGCAGCATGGCCAGGTGGACTGGGGACAGCAAGGAGTCATCATGTCAGGTAGTCCTGGGGCATGGTCCTAGGGCTCAGGTCCTCCGAGAGAGAGAAAGAAAGAGAGAAGGAGAGAATTAGAGAACGCACACTTAGATTCACACAGGACACCGAATAGGACAGGAGAAGTACTCCAGATATAACAAACTGACCCCAGCCCCCCGACACATAAACTACTGCAGCATAAATACTGGAGGCTGAGACAGGAGGGGTCAGGAGACACGTTTATTCCAAATGAGCTATTGGAGCGCGAGTTATTGCGCTTTGGAAAGTTCGCCAGTTCAATTAAGGTTGTCCCTTTGGGTTGCAAACACCCGGCGTTGAAACAGGTTATGTAATTTTGGCGACAGGTGTTTATGTTTTTGGACTCACAGGAGCAGACTTTAGAGTTATCGTTTAAAATCGAGTATGACAATAGACTGTATATGGCTTATACTAGTACGGGTAGTCAACGGTGTTTTGAGTGTGGGGATGTTGGTCAAAAGCGACATGCTTGCCCGAAAAGGGAGAAGGCCGAGGGAGGGGCGCAGGTGGTCATCGTAACGCCTGGGCCCACTGATGTAGGGAGAGGTGGACCGACATCGGTAGAGCAGCCACAAGCACCTGTTGCTGAGGAACAAGTTATCAGTGTTGAGGGCACGGAGTTGCAACTCCGGAGTTGCAACTATTAGAGGGAAATGTTATGCAGCAGAAAAGTATTGTTGTAGAAGGTAAGGATGTATCTGAAGAGCCAGTTCCTCAGTCTGGTGAGCAGGTGCCCAGTACGAGTGCTGGGGTAAAGGAGGGGGTTCATGTGGAGCTAGGCTCCCAGGTAGTGGAGGAGGTGCCCAGTACGAGTGCTGGGGTAAAGGAGGGGGTTCATGTGGAGCTAGGCTCCCAGGTAGTGGAGGAGATGCCCAGTACGAGTGCTGGGGTAAAGGAGGGGGTTCATGTGGAGCTAGGCTCCCAGGTAGTGGAGGAGATGCCCACTACGAGTGCTGGGGTTCATGTGGAGCTAGGCTTCCAGGTAGTGGAGGAGATGCCCACTACGAGTAATGAGATTCAGGTGGGGCTAGTCTCCCAGGTAGTGGAGGAGATTCCTGGTACGAGTGATGGGGTGCAAGTGGGGAATGTTGGAAGGGATGTGGTAGAGGGGAGTTAGTTGTCTGTGGCCTCAGCTGAGGAGGATCGGGAGAAGGATATGGATATCTCTTTTGATATGATAGCAGCTGGTGAGGACTCAATTTATGATCTAGAGGAGGTAAATGGGTTTCTAGATCAGACTTTTGGGAAATCTGTCAAATTGGCAGATTATTTTGATGTTGATAAGTTTGTGAGGTCAGCTGTGATGTTACAGAAGACGGTGGGGTTAGACCAGCTGAGTGAGAAGAAGTGGTTTCACTTGAGGAAATTTGTTACTGCTGTTGCAGCAGCAAAAGGTGGTGGGAAACGTGGTCAGGTTAATAAGAGAAGACTAAAACGATGATGATCATGTTTCATAGGGTGTCTTTTTTCTCTTTGGTTTCACTGTGGTTTCTTCTGCTTTTCTTTTCTCTTTTCTATATGGAGGTACTAAGGTTCGGTTCTCTCAATATTAATGGGGGAAGGGACAGGAATAAGAAGGCTTGGGTATTAGAAGTAATAAAACAGAAAAGGCTTCATGTAGTTTTCCTACAGGAGACACATAGTGATGAGGGAAATGAGGTTGACTGGGGTATGTGGTGGGAGGGGCAGCATGTACTCAGTTGTGGTACTAATTTCAGGCAATATTGTTTTCCTCGGGTTTAGGGGTGACTGTGGTATCTACAACAGAGATTGTCAAGGGTCGGGTTTTATTGGTCAAGATGGATGTTATGTTATTTTTTTTCTTCTTTTGAATGTTTATGCTCCCAATGAGGGTACAGAGCGTATTGCAATATTATAAAAAATATATATAATAATATATATATAATAAAATTTGATCAAATAAAGGAAACCTTAAGACAGTGTGACCAAGAGGGGTGAATGGTTTTAGGGGGTGACTGGAACTGTACAGTGGATTTTACTGTTGATCGCACCGCTGAAGAACCTCACCTGCGGTCAGCCACTTGCCTGTCTGGCCTATTAACTGAGTTTGAGCTTTCTGATGTGTGCAGAGTAAGGAATGCAAAAGTTAGGCAGTACACATGGCTAAAAATTCATGAAGGTTGTGTCAGTCCAGCAAGGTTAGACAGGTTGTATATATCTGAGCAATACTGTAGTAGGGTTGGAAGGTGTGACATTACTCCTGTGGGTTTCTCTGATCATCATATTGTTACTGTTGACATTCACTTGTCCTGTCCACGAAGGTCATCACCTTACTGGTATTTTAATGTTAAATTGTTACATGATGTCATGTTTTGTGAAAGGTTTTTGTTGTTTTGTGAAAAATGGAGGGTTACAAAGGGGAATTTTGAGTCCTTGAGACAATGGTGGGAGGTTGGGAAGGCCCAAATACGATTATTTTGTCAACAGTATACTGCTCTGCCTCGTATTGAAGTTAAAGAGACTATCAAGGCCCTTGAACAGGACATCAAGTCTATTGAATTGAAGCTGCTCACTCAGAACGACCCTGGACTAGTCATGAACTTACAGGACAAGAGACATGAACTGAGGTCATTTCTGCATGAAAGAGTGAAGGGTGCCTTGATTTGGTCTCGTTTCGCTTCCCTCAAGGATATGGATGCTCCTAGCGTTCTTTTTTTAACCTAGGACAGTCGACATTGCAAAGTAAACAGATGATCTGCCTTCGTCTCCCTGATGGGAAGGTGACCACGGATGACAGTGAAATGCGTCAACATGCTGTGGATTTCTACTCGGCCCTCTATAAGGTGGAGGATTGTGACTGTGTACTGAACAGTTGTTACATGGTCTTCCTCAATTGGGACCTGAGCAGAGTCGCATTGGACTCTGACATTACCCTGCAAGAGCTGTCCACAGCACTTATGCAGCTCTCAACAGGCCGAGCCCCTGGCATCGATGGTTTACCATCTGAGTTTTATAAGGATTTTTATGAAGTGGTGTGTGAATCTTTTCATGAGGGTTCTCTTCCTGTATCCTGTCAACGTGCTGTGCTTTCACTGTTGCCAAAAAAAGGGGGATTTGGCTCTCGTAAAAAATTGGAGACCTGTTGCTTTGCTGTGCTCTGAATACAAAATTGTTTCTAAATGTCTCTCAAACAGGTTGAAAGAGTATCTGGGATTGTTGGTCCACAAGGACCAGTCCTACCTGATCGCTCTATTGTTGAGAACTTGTTTCTGATAAGAGATGTTTTAGACATTTGTAAACTGTCTGATGTAAATGTGGGTTTACTTTCTTTGGATCAGGAGAAGACTTTTGATCGTGTGGACCACCAGTATTTGTTTAAAACAATGAAAGCCTTTGTGTTTGGGGATGTTTTTTTGTCTTGGATGAATTTACTGTATGCGGGGGCCTCGTGTATGGTGAAGGTGGGTGGTGGTCCCTGTCCATCCCTGTCCAATTGGGCATCAGGCAGGGATGCCCAATTTCAGGGCAGTTATATAGTCTGGCGATTGAACCAATGCTTTGTTTTTTAAGAGCGAAGCTTACTGGTTTCTCTGTGCCAGGTGTAATGAAGGGTCCCACGATAGCACTGTCTGCGTATGCAGATGACGTGACAGTTTTTATTACAAGGGGTGAAGATGTTAAGGTTCTCTCAAACGCTTTAAAGGTGTATGAGGGGGCCTCCTCAGCTAGAGTCAATTGGGGAAAGAGTGAAGCGCTGTGGGCAGGTCGGCTTCAAACGGGGTCCGCTCCACGGTTACCAGGGGGGCTTCAGTGGGGCAGAGATGGGATGAAGACTTTGGGTGTTTTTCTAGGCTCCGATGTCTTTCAGAAAAATAACTGTGAGGGTGTATTGGAGAAAGTGTGCGCCAGACTGTCAAGATGGAAATGGGTGCTGCCCCAGCTGTCTTATAGGGGAAGGGTCCTGGTAGCTAATAATCTTGCTGCCTCTACCCTGTGGCACAGACTAATGATTTTGCAGCCACCAAAGGGTCTGATGCAAGAGCTTCAGAGGACCCTTGTCAATTTCTTCTGGTCTGGACAACACTGGATTAAAGCTGCAGCCCTGTACCTGCCACTGCACGAGGGTGGGCAAGGACTGGTGGACATTTCCTGTAGAATCATGGCTTTCCGGCTTCAAGCAGCCCAGAGATTATTGTACAGAGACGGTTCTAGCTGGGTCGACAACAGCCTACACATTGATGAGGAGAGCGGGCTGTTTGGGCATAGACAAGCACCTTTTCCTCTTAAAGCTGGAGGGGGGTGATTTGCCTGGCCTGACTCCATTTTATGAGTCTGTTATGCAGTCGTGGAGAGCCCTTGTCAAGTCCCGTAAAGCCTGCACGCCACCAGGGATGTGGCTTTTTGACAACACTGCCATCCAGTCCCGTGTTCTGGGTTCAGCTAGCCTACGTTCATGCATGTTAGGCGTGGGGTGTACCAAGCTGGGTCATCTGATGCGGAGCAGGAACAGATCGTTAGAGGAGCTGGGAGAAAGAGCTGGGTCCGATCATCTCGCCTACTGAGGAAGGTCGTCGCTGAGGTCTGTGACTCCTTGCCAGTGCTTCATCTGCAGTATGTGACTGACACTTCCAATTCTGATCGGTGGAAGGAAGGTCTGGATTATGTGTTCCCTGCTCTGATTGTTAGTGCTGCGATGGGGACATTCGAGGAGGATGTGGGGATGCTGCTTTCCTTCGATACCCCGGAGCTGGGGGAGTTCAAGGAGGTGGAAAAGAAGGCCATGTACAGAATATGTGTAAAGGTGTCCCATGAATCTTCCCTGGAAGGGGTCAAATCGACGAGGTGGGCGGGTGTGCTTGGTCCAAGTGCCTCTCCAAAAGGCTGTTGGCGATCATTATACAAACTGCCTATTGATAAGAGGACAGCTGACCTCCAATGGAGGATAATACATGGAGCTATAGCCACCAACATGCATCTGGTACACCTGGACTGTCACGACATCTGCCGAAGTCGTTGCCTCTCCTTGTTCGGGCGGTGCTCGGCGTTCGACGTCACCGGTCTTCTAGCCATCATTGATCCATTTTTCATTTTCCATTGGTTTTGTCTTGTCTTCCCACACACCTGTTTTCAATCCCATTCATTACCTGTTGTGTATTTAACCCTCTGTTTCCCCTCATGTCTTTGTCAGAGATTGTTTAATTGTCAGTGTTGTTATTTTGTTGTGTTGGTGCGCGACGGGTCCTCGTACCCATGGTTTTTCATGTCTGTACGTTTTAGTGTTATGGAGCATGTTCTGTTGACATTTATTAAAAGTCTCCATTTACACTTCATTTTGACTCTCCTGCACCTGACTTCCCTGCCACCAATACACACGATGCTGACAGAATCTCTGACCATAAAAATATGAAGTCAGCAGGAGAGGACACTACGCCCATGGAGGTGGAGGAATGTGTCCGGGAACAAGCGGAGGCGATTGACTGTTTGAGCACGGTAATGGATCGCATTGTCCAGAATATGGATCGCTGGGAGAGACAGGGAGTTTCTCCAGCGCCACCACCATCACAACCGGAATATCCCTTGAACGTTTTTCCCCCTCCGGAACTGAAGATCCAATTATCCCTACCCATGGGATACAACGGAGATACTGCCGGCTGCCAGGGTTTCCTCCTTAAACTGAACTTGTATCTGGCCACGGTCTCCCCAGTACCATCTGACCGTGAGAAGAGTTACGCCCTCATCTCATGCCTCACCGGGAAAGCCCTGGAATGGGCCTGCGCTGTGTGTAGAAAGGAGGATGCGGCGTTGGACCATTTTGAGGAGTTCACCCGCCAATTCCGGATAGTATTCGACCATCCACCCGAAGGCAAAGCAGCGGGTGAGCTCCTCTATCATCTGAGGCAGGAGATGAGGAGTACACAGGACTTTGCTTTGGAGTTTAGGACCTTGGCTGCCGGCGCTGGATGGAGCAACAGGGCCCTGATTACCGCTGTAGTCTACGTGAGGACGTCCGTCGGGAGCTGGCCTGTAGAGACACCACCCTCACCTTCGACCAGCTGGTGGACATGTCCATTAGGCTGGACAACATGCTGGCTACTCGTGGACATCTAGATCGGGGTCTGGTTGTTCCATCCTCCCGCACCCTCTCTCCCGAACCTATGGAATTGGGAGGGATGGTGCGCAGGGAGACCGGAGGGGGTTCCCGCTCGAGCACCATTCATGGTCGCAGAGGGCACACTGCTGGTCGGTGCCGGGTTGGTTCCTCTGGGAATAGAGAAGGCAGGCAGGGCATTCTGGCATCACCCCAGGTGAGTAGGCACCATTCTCATCCAGAGCCCTCTGTTGCACTAATGTTTGTCTCTGTCTCTTTTCCAGATTTTTCCATGCATTCCCAGTATAAGGCGCTAGTAGATTCAGGTGCGGCTGGGAATTTAATTAATAAAAGTTTAGCTCCTAGTTTAGGGATCCCTATTGTTTCTGTGGATATGACTTTCCCTATTCATGCCTTAGATAGTCGACCATTAGGGTCAGGGTTTATCAGGGAGGTAACCGCACCTTTGTGTATGATAACGCAGGAGGGTCACAAGGAGAAGATTAGTCTTTTCCTTATTGATTCTCCTGCGTATTCTGTGGTGCTAGGCCTACCCTGGTTAGCTTGTCATAACCCCACTGTTTCTTGGCCACAGAGTGCTCTCACGGGGTGGTCGCGAGAGTGCTCAGGTAGGTGTTTAGGGGTTTCCGTTGGTGCTACTACGGTGGAAAGTCCAGACCAGGTCTCCACCGTGCGCATTCCCCCCGAATATGCCGATTTGGCTCTCGCCTTCTGTAAAAAGAAGGCGACTCAATTACCACCCCATCGACGGGGGGATTGTGCGATAGATCTCCTGGTAGACGCTGCATCTCCCAAGAGTCACGTGTATCCCTGTCGCAAGCGGGGACGGAGGCTATGGAGACATATGTCTCTGAATCCCTGCATCAGGGGTTCATTCAGCCATCCATTTCACCCGTCTCTTCGAGTTTCTTTTTTGTGAAAAAAAAGGATGGCGGTTTACGCCCGTGCATTGATTATCGAGGTCTAAATAAAATCACAGTGAAATATAGTTACCCGCTACCTCTGATCAATACGGTTATTGAGTTAATGCACGGGGCACGCTTTTTCACAAAATTGGATCTCAGGAGTGCGTACAATCTGGTGCGTATTCGGAAGGGTGATGAGTGGAAGAAGGCATTTAGCACCACCTCAGGTCATTATGAGTACCTTGTCATGCCATATGGGTTGATGAATGCTCCATCAGTTTTCCAATCATTTGTAGATTAAATCTTCAGGGACCTGCACGGGCAGGGTGTAGTGGTGTATATCGATGATATTCTGATATACTCCGCTACACGCGCCGAGCATGTGTCCCTGGTGCGCAGGGTGCTTGGTCGCCTGTTGGAGCATGATCTATATGTCAAGGCTGAGAAATGCTTGTTCCTCCAACAATCCATCTCCTTCCTAGGGCAATAGATTTCCACTTCAGGAGTGGAGATGGAGAGCGACCGCATTCCAGCCGTGCGTAATTGGCCGACTCCAACCACGGTAAAGGAGGTGCAGCGTTTTTTAGGGTTTGCCAATTACTACCGGAGGTTTATCTGGGGTTTTGGTCAGGTGGCTGCTCCCATTACCTCACTGCTAAAGGGGGGCCCGGTGCGCTTGCAGTGGTCGGCTGGGGCGAACAGGGCTTTTGGGCACCTGAAGACTCTGTTTACCTCGGTGCCTGTGTTGGCTCATTCGGATCCCTCTTTGCCATTCATAGTGGAGGTGGACGCATCCGAAGCTGGGATAGGAGCAGTGCTCTCTCAGCGTTCGGGCACGCCACTGAAGCTTCGCCCCTGTGCTTTCTTTTCGAAGAAGCTCAGCCCAGCGGAGCGAAACTATGATGTGGGGAACCGAGAGCTGTTAGCTGTCGTAGAAGCCTTGAAGGTGTTGAGGCATTGGCTTGAGGGGGCTAAACACCCTTTTCTCATCTGGACTGACCACCGCAATCTGGAGTACATCCGGCAGGCGAAGAGACTGAATCCTCGCCAGGCAAGGTGGGCCATGTTTTTCACTCGTTTTGTGTTTACTCTTTCTTACAGACCAGGCTCCCAGAACGTTAAGGCAGATGCATTGTCTCAGCTGTATGACACAGAGGAGCGATCCATGGATCCCACTCCCATACTCCCAGCTTCGTGTCTGGAGGCGCCTGTAGTGTGGGAGCTGGACGCGGACATTGAGCGGGCGTCACGTGCAGAGCCCTCTCCCCCGGAGTGTCCAGCTGGTCGTCTGTACGTTCCGTCGGCTGGCCGCGACCGATTGATCTATTGGGCTCACACGTCACCCTCCTCTGGTCATCCTGGGATAGGTCGGACGATGCGTTGTCTTGATGGGAGGTACTGGTGGCCCACTTTAGCTAAGGACGTGAGGATTTATGTTTCCTCCTGCTCGGTGTGCGCCCAGTGCAAGGCTCCTAGACACCTGCCCAGAGGTAAGCTACAACCTCTACCCGTTCCTCAACGGCCGTGGTCGCACCTGTCGGTGGATTTTTTGACTGATCTTCCACCTTCACAGGGTTACACCACGATCCTGGTCGTTGTGGATCGGTTTTCGAAGTCCTGTCGTCTCCTCCCTTTGCCCGGTCTCCCTACGGCCTTACAAACGGCAGAGGCCCTGTTTACACATGTTTTCTGGCACTATGGGGTGCCTGAGGATATAGTGTCTGATCGGGGTCCCCAGTTCACATCAAGGGTCTGGAAGGCGTTCATGGAGCTTCTGGGGATCTCGGTTAGTCTTACCTCAGGTTTTCACCCCGAGAGTAATGGGCAGGTGGAGAGAGTTAACCAGGATGTGGGTAGGTTTCTGCGGTCTTATTGCCAGAATCGGCCGGGGGAGTGGGCGAAGTTCGTGCCCTGGGCAGAGATGGCTCAGAACTCGCTACGTCACTCCTCCACTAACCTTACCCCTTTTCAATGTGTATTAGGGTATCAGCCGGTTCTGGCTCCTTGGCATCAGAGCCAGACCGAGTCTCCTGCCGTGGACAATTGGTTTCGGCGCGCTGAGGAAACCTGGGAGGCAGCACACGTCCACCTTCAGGGCGCCATATGGCGCCAGAAAATTGGCGCAGACCGTCGCCGCAGTGAGGCCCCAGTGTTCGCACCAGGGGACAGGGTCTGGCTCTCGACCCAAATCCTGCCCCTCCGCCCGCTCTGCCGGAAGCTGGGTCCGCGGTTTGTGGGGCCGTTTAAAGTCCTGAGGAGAGTGAACGAGGTATGTTATAGGTTACAACTGCCCACTAATTACCGTATTAACCCCTCGTTCCATGTGTCTCTCCTCAGGCCGGTGGTGGCTGCCCCGCCTCCTCTAGACATCGAGGGGGTCCCGGCGTACTCTGTTCGATCCATTTTGGATTCGAGACGTCGGGCAAGGGGCCTTCAGTACCTCGTGGACTGGGAGGGTTACGGGCCGGAGGAGAGATGCTGGGTTCCGGTGGAGGACGTGTTAGATCCTTCCATGTTATCAGAATTCCACCGTCTCCACCCGGATCGCCCTGCACCTCGCCCTCCAGGTCGTCCCCGAGGCCGGTGTCGATGCGCTGCTGGAGCCGCGCGTCAGGGGGGGGGGGGGGTACTGTCACGACTTCTGCCGAAGTCGTTGCCTCTCCTTGTTCGGTCGGTGCTCGGCGTTCGACGTCACCGGTCTTCTAGCCATCATTGATCCATTTTACATTTTCCATTGGTTTTGTCTTGTCTTCCCACACACCTGTTTTCAATCCCATTCATTACCTGTTGTGTATTTAACCCTCTGTTGGTGCGTCTGTATGTTTTAGTGTTATGGAGCATGTTCTGTTGACATTTATTAAAAGTCTCCATTTACACTTCATTTTGACTCTCCTGCGCCTGACTTCCCTGCCACCTATACACACGATGCTGACATGGACACTACTGTTGGGGAGGGGTGTCCATTCTGTGCCGAGTCTGAATCTCTGGCACATCTGTTTTTACTGTGTCCCAGGTTGGTCGGGATGATTGACCTGATCACTAATTGGTTCTCAACGTTGGGAGAGGTTTTCTCTTCCCAACTGTATATATTTGGGCCAAAGTACAGGTTCAGTCAAAAGGGTGTAGTTGTGTTGCTTAATTTTGTGTTAGGGGCAGCAAAATTAGCAATATGGAAGACCCGAAAGAACAGTATTTGGGGTCTGTGGATGTGGTGGGAATGCTGGAGGGAATGTTGGCAGCGAGAATAGGGGTTGAGTTTGCCTATTATAAACTTGTCAAAAATATTGATCTGTTTTTGAGTATATGGGGTATTCAGAGGCTGTTGTGTTTAGTTACTGTGGAGGAGGAATTGGAGTTGTGTTTTTAATTGATGTGTAACTGTGGTTTGTATGAGTATTTATTGTGTGGTGGGCCCCCAGACCCAATAAAGATTATTTAAAACTCAAACTCTCTCTCTCTCTCTCTCTCTCTCTCTCTCTCTCTCTTTCTCTAATTTAAGCTGAATGCCATTCTGACGACTGCTCCTCTTATCATCCTCCTCCATCTTGCTGCTCTTTCATTTCCTCTCCTCCTTATTGCTTTTCTTTTTAACATTTCGGAGCTGTGCAACTTTAACCCTTCGACCACCTGGCTGGGCTCTAACATCGCTTCTGACATCACACACACGCTGACCCCTCGTGACCTCCCATGGATCAACAGGGCGTTGTTCCCAATGTCATCGCTGTTATCATTAGTTGCCATCTCTGTCGTTACTTACAATATCGCTACAGGCAATACCACTAATAACAAGTATCTAACACTCACAGCCTCTGCTGCATGTCCCCCGCCTCCCTCCCCCCCACACATACACACAGTCTGATAAAAGATGGAGAGCTTGTAACATCTTGTAGCGTGACATCTTGATAACCGTGTAAATCTCTCTCGGGCAGTGTCTACATAGAGCCATGTAGTCATGGCTCTATGTAGTACTGAGGGCCTCCCATAGTCTGTTCTGGACTTGGGGATTGTGTAGAGACCTCTGGTGGCATGTCTTGTGGGGTATACATGGGTGTCCGAACTGTGACCTAGTAGTTTAAACACACAGCTTGGTGCATTCAACATGTCAGCACTTTAAATGAAATGCTAATTAGCTGCTAACGTGGCTATCATACAAAACTACAAATGGCCGTCTCAAGCTTCACTTACTCACCAGGGCCATGATGATCTGGACGAGATCAAATGTAAGAATCTCTGGATTAACTATCTAATGTGAACTAAATTTAGTAATGAATAAATTGGCAACATTTGTTTGAATTGACAGTTCTGTGAACTGTCTTGGGCAAGTTTTTAATGGAAGATGCCTGTTATCTAGCTAGCTAGCTCATGGTTAGCTAGTTAGCCACATTAGCATTTTTTTATTTATTTTTTTTTATTTCACCTTTATTTAACCAGGTAGGCTAGTTGAGAACAAGTTCTCATTTGCAACTGCGACCTGGCCAAGATAAAGCATAGCAGTGTGAGCATACAACAAAGAGTTACACATGGAGTAAACAATTAACAAGTCAATAACACAGTAGAAAACGAAGGGGGGGTCTATATACAATGTGTGCAAAAGGCATGAGGAGGTAGGCAAATAATTACAATTTTGCAGATTAACACTGGAGTGATAAAAGATCAGATGGTCATGTACAGGTAGAGATATTGGTGTGCAGAAGAGCAGAAAAGTAAATAAATAAAAACAGTACGGGGATGAGGTAGGTGAAAAGGGTGGGCTATTTACCAATAGACTATGTACAGCTGCAGCGATCGGTTAGCTGCTCAGATAGCTGATGTTTGAAGTTGGTGAGGGAGATGAAAGTCTCCAACTTCAGCGATTTTTGCAATTCGTTCCAGTCACAGGCAGCAGAGTACTGGAACGAAAGGCGGCCAAATGAGGTGTTGGCTTTAGGGATGATCAGTGAGATACACCTGCTGGAGCGCGTGCTACGGATGGGTGTTGCCATCGTGACCAGTGAGCTGAGATAAGGCGGAGCTTTACCTAGCATAGACTTGTAGATGACCTGGAGCCAGTGGGTCTGGCGACGAATATGTAGCGAGGGCCAGCCGACTAGAGCATACAAGTCGCAGTGGTGGGTAGTATAAGGTGCTTTAGTGACAAAACGGATGGCACTGTGATAGACTGCATCCAGTTTGCTGAGTAGAGTGTTGGAAGCCATTTTGTAGATGACATCGCCGAAGTCGAGGATCGGTAGGATAGTCAGTTTTACTAGGGTAAGCTTGGCGGCTTGAGTGAAGGAGGCTTTGTTGCGGAATAGAAAGCCGACTCTTGATTTGATTTTCGATTGGAGATGTTTGATATGAGTCTGGAAGGAGAGTTTGCAGTCTAGCCAGACACCTAGGTACTTATAGACGTCCACATATTCTAGGTCGGAACCATCCAGGGTGGTGATGCTAGTCGGGCATGCAGGTGCAGGCAGCGACCGGTTGAAAAGCATGCATTTGGTTTTACTAGCGTTTAAGAGCAGTTGGAGGCCACGGAAGGAGTGTTGTATGGCATTGAAGCTTGTTTGGAGGTTAGATAGCACAGTGTCCAAAGACGGGCCGAAAGTATATAGAATGGTGTCGTCTGCGTAGAGGTGGATCAGGGAATCGCCCGCAGCAAGAGCAACATCATTGATATACACAGAGAAAAGAGTCGGCCCGAGAATTGAACCCTGTGGCACCCCCATAGAGACTGCCAGAGGACCGGACAGCATGCCCTCCGATTTGACACACTGAACTCTGTCTGCAAAGTAATTGGTGAACCAGGCAAGGCAGTCATCCGAAAAACCGAGGCTACTGAGTCTGCCGATAAGAATATGGTGATTGACAGAGTCGAAAGCCTTGGCGAGGTCGATGAAGACGGCTGCACAGTACTGTCTTTTATCGATGGCGGTTATGATGTCGTTTAGTACCTTGAGTGTGGCTGAGGTGCACCCATGACCGGCTCGGAAACCAGATTGCACAGCGGAGAAGGTACGGTGGGATTCGAGATGGTCAGTGACCTGTTTGTTGACTTGGCTTTCGAAGACCTTAGATAGGCAGGGCAGGATGGATATAGGTCTGTAACAGTTTGGGTCCAGGGTGTCTCCCCCTTTGAAGAGGGGGATGACTGCGGCAGCTTTCCAATCCTTGGGGATCTCAGACGAGATGAAAGAGAGGTTGAACAGGCTGGTAATAGGGGTTGCGACAATGGTGGCAGATAGTTTCAGAAATAGAGGGTCCAGATTGTCAAGCCCAGCTGATTTGTACGGGTCCAGGTTTTGCAGCTCTTTCAGAACATCTGCTATCTGGATTTGGGTAAAGGAGAACCTGGAGAGGCTTGGGCGAGGAGCTGCGGGGGGGGCGGAGCTGTTGGCCGAGGTTGAAGTAGCCAGGCGGAAGGCATGGCCAGCCGTTGAGAAATGCTTATTGAAGTTTTCGATAATCATGGATTTATCAGTGGTGACCGTGTTACCTAGCCTCAGTGCAGTGGGCAGCTGGGAGGAGGTGCTCTTGTTCTCCATGGACTTCACAGTGTCCCAGAACTTTTTGGAGTTGGAGCTACAGGATGCAAACTTCTGCCTGAAGAAGCTGGCCTTAGCTTTCCTGACTGACTGCGTGTATTGGTTCCGGACTTCCCTGAACAGTTGCATATCACGGGGACTATTCGATGCTATTGCAGTCCGCCACAGGATGTTTTTGTGCTGGTCGAGGGCCGTCAGGTCTGGGGTGAACCAAGGGCTGTATCTGTTCTTAGTTCTGCATTTTTTGAACGGAGCATGCTTATCTAAAATGGTGAGGAAGTTACTTTTAAAGAATGACCAGGCATCCTCAACTGACGGGATGAGGTCAATGTCCTTCCAGGATACCCGGGCCAGGTCGATTAGAAAGGCCTGCTCACAGAAGTGTTTTAGGGAGCGTTTGACAGTGATGAGGGGTGGTCGTTTGACTGCGGCTCCGTAGCGGATACAGGCAATGAGGCAGTGATCGCTGAGATCCTGGTTGAAGACAGCGGAGGTGTATTTGGAGGGCCAGTTGGTCAGGATGACGTCTATGAGGGTGCCCTTGTTTACAGAGTTAGGGTTGTACCTGGTGGGTTCCTTGATGATTTGTGTGAGATTGAGGGCATCTAGCTTAGATTGTAGGACTGGCGGGGTGTTAAGCATATCCCAGTTTAGGTCACCTAACAGAACAAACTCTGAAGCTAGATGGGGGGCGATCAATTCACAAATGGTGTCCAGGGCACAGCTGGGAGCTGAGGGGGGTCGGTAGCAGGCGGCAACCGTGAGAGACTTATTTCTGGAGAGAGTAATTTTCAAAATTAGTAGTTCGAACTGTTTGGGTATGGACCTGGAAAGTATGACATTACTTTGCAGGCCATCTCTGCAGTAAACTGCAACTCCTCCCCCTTTGGCAGTTCTATCTTGACGGAAGATGTTATAGTTGGGTATGGAAATCTCTGAATTTTTGGTGGCCTTCCTGAGCCAGGATTCAGACACAGCAAGGACATCAGGGTTAGCAGAGTGTGCTAAAGCAGTGAGTAAGACAAACTTAGGGAGGAGGCTTCTGATGTTGACATGCATGAAACCAAGGCTTTTTCGAACACAGAAGTCAACAAATGAGGGTGCCTGGGGACATGCAGGGCCTGGGTTTGCTAAATTGCTAGTAGTTTGTTGCATCGTATTGCTTAGTTTATCATTTGTGTCAACTATGAATTCAAGCCACAGATTAAATTCCTCCATTTTGTACTTCACCTTTATAGATGCAGACCTGAAGCCATTCAAGCAGCACTTTGAGAACAAGCATCCCAAGTCTCCAATGGTCCCAGTACTGGTTGATGTGCAGGCCTAAGTGACCACACAAGCTCAAACAGAGTTCTGTTTTTCCCGTGATTTACTCCTCCCGTGTATTATAGTTTTTGCATGCCTCACTAACAACGCCTTTTGCCTTTTCCCTGCCTGTACTGTTGCCCTTTTGGGCACACTGTGTATGACCTTCGGCCTGCCCCTGGGCCCAGCGACCTGCCTCCTCCTGTGGTCCTTTGCAATAAACACCTGCTGCGCCCTTCGCTTGAAACCAGCACTCTGTCTCCCCTCGTGTACATTACATATGCCTTTTATGCCCCATGGTCCCTCAACTTCGGAACTCTCCATCTTATCTCTATAAACCCACCCTACCTTCACCCATTGTCCCATCCATCTCCTCCTGATTTGATCACATCTAGACTCGTTTACACGTTTGAAAGTGGAGTACTATTTTTGTGAGTACTGAGAGAAAAAGAGGGAAAGAAAGAAAGGCAGTGATATACAAAGATCATCATATCCTGCAGTTTGAAGTACAGACACCACTGTCACTGTGCAGTACATGACACATAAATAATCGCCCCTTCTCCTCACGCGCACACACACACACACACACACACACACACACACACACACACACACACACACACACACACACACACACACACACACACACACACACACACACACACACACACACACACACACACACACACACACTCCCTGCCACTGCCTCCTTACTCTTTCATTTGACGCATATTGTTACCGTGGCCACAGCCTCGTGATGTATTGTCCTTTATAACACTCCACATAATTATTATGTTTTATCAACGGCTGAAAATACATTATGTTTGGACAGAAAAACACTTCTGCCATTTACCACAGCAACAATTCAATGAGCCTTTAGGTAATATACACACTCGCCCAAACGCTTTAACCTTTAACCTTTAACCACACTGCACTCATAAATGTCAACTCAAGCCAAAGTAGTAACAATGTGAATGGCCAGACCACATGACTTGACCAGGAAAACTTCAAGTTAGTCACTATAAAAGTTACTACACTTGCTATAGTTAACATCAATGACGGATTTATATAGGATATGCGTTTCTGAGGAAAATGAATGACAGGTGTGTGTACCAAGAGGCAGGAGCAGATGTCAGGGGTCAGCTGAGACCCAGACATTCAACGCCATAACTGGAACATTGGCCCATAGCACTACTCCCCATGTAAAAACAAATTCTCCAGTGACCTGCTGTGTTTAGACTTCAGAACTGCGTGAAGAGGAAAAACCTCCTCAAGTCTGTCTGGGATAGTCCTTCCTCAACTGCCCCGGTCACCATGGTGACTGACATTACATCAGAGTGAATTGAGGTGAAATGGATAGATTTGTATTTGTATTATATTAGGGATTCCCATGAGCTGCCAAGTCAGCAGCTACTCTTCCAGGGGTCCAAACACATTAAGACACTTATATTACACATAAAACACAAGATAAAACAGTACATCATATACAAATGTCACACCACCACATATCCATAACACAAAACGTATGATACCACTATACAACAATATTACAATGTACGTGTGTGTAGAGCATGTGTGCTAAGGCCTGTGTGCGTATGCGTGGGTCTGTACCTGTGTGTGTGTCTCTTCACAGTCTCCGCTGTTCCATAAGGTGTATTTGTATCCGTTTTTTAAATATGATTCTACTGCTTGCATCACCTACCTGATGTGGAACGGAGTTCCATGTAGTCATGGCTCTATGTAGTACTGAGGGCCTCCCATAGTCTGTTCTGGACTTGGGGATTGTGTAGAGACCTCTGGTGGCATGTCTTGTGGGGTATACATGGGTGTCCGAACTGTGACCTAGTAGTTTAAACACACAGCTTGGTGCATTCAACATGTCAGCACTTCTTACAAAAACTGGTAGCGATGAAGTCAATCTCTCCTCCACTTTGAGCCATGAGTGATTGACATGCAAATCATTAATGTTAGCTCTCTGTGTACATTTTAGGACCAGCAGCGTTGCCCTGATCTGAGCCAATTGCAATTTTCCTAAGTCCCTCTTTGTGGCACCTGACCACACAACTGAACAGTTGTCTAGGTGCTACAAAACCAGGGCATATAGGACCTGTCTTATTGACAGTGTTGTCAAGAAGGCAGAGCAGCTTCCTTAGGCACTGCATTGCTTGAGGCGGGACTACAGACCCGGGTTCGATCCCAGGCAGTGACTGGGAGTCCCATCTTGCGGCGCACAATTGCCCCAGTGTCGTCCGGATTAGGGGAGGAATTGGCCGGGGGGGCTTTACTTGGCTCATCGCACTCTAGTCTCTTCTTGCAGTGGGCTACATGCCTACAGGTTGACTTTGGTCGTCAGTTGAACGGTGTTTCCTCCAACACATTGGTGCAGCTGGCTTCCGGGTTAAGCGGGTGGGTGTTAATGAGCACGGTTTGGTGGGTCATGTTTCGGAGGACGCATGACTTGACCTGCACCTCTCCCTAGTCCGTTGGGAAGTTGCAACGATGGGACAAGATCATCATTGGATATCACGAATTGGGGAGAATAAAAAAGAAGGCAGCAGTGCTTTATTATGGACTGTTGTATCAACATGTTTTGACCATGACAGATTACAATCCAGGGTTACTCAACTTGCTCAATTGAAGCATTATTCATGACAAGATTCAGTTGAGGTTTAGGGTTTAGTTAATGATTTGTCCCAAATACAAAGCTTTTAGTTTTTTAAATATTTAGGAGTAACTTATTCTTTGCCACACATTCTGAAACCAACTTCAGCTCTTTATTAAGTGTTGCAGTCATTTCAGTCACTGAAGTAGCTGACATGCATAGTGTTGACTCATCCACATACATAAACACACTGGCTTTACTCATGTCATTAGTAAAGATTTTTAAAAGTAAGGGGCCTAAACAGCTGTCCTGGGGAATTCCTGATTCTACCTGGATTATGTTGGAGAGGCTTCCATTAAAGAACACCCTCTGTGTTCTGTTAGACAGGTAACTCTTTACCCACAATATAGGTGGGGGTGTAAAGCTATAACACATACTTTTTCCAGCAGCATACTATGATCGATAATGTCAAAAGCCACACTGAAATCTAACAAATCTGCCCCCACAATCCTTTTATCATCAATTTCTCTCAGCCAATCATCAGTAATTTGTGTTAGTGCTGTGCTTGTTGAATTTCCTTCCCCATAACAGTGCTGAAAGTCTGTTGTCAATTTATAGTAAAATAACCTTGTATCTGGTCAAACAGTGTTGGTAAAAGGCTATTTGGTTGGCTAGTAAAGGGGGCTTTAATATTCCAAGCACTTTCTAGTAGGCTTACATGTAGCGCCATCTGTATAACATGGCACTGAAGAACATGGCTGATGTTTTACATTCTCCCAACCAATTGTGCTATTTTGTTAATTTTTTTGCGTTTTGTTTCAAACTTGTTTTTTTACTTAATGTGTACATAATGCTGCTCCTACCATCTCTTATGAGCGAAAATAACTTCTGGACATCAGAAAAGCAATTACACACCGCGGAATGGAAGAAACTTTTCCCTTTAACGGGTCCGACGAGAAGGATATCCTGGTTTCACTGGAACAGGCCCAGATCCACGCCTTTTGCATGAAGAAAAGACACCAGAAAATAGTTCGCAGATTGGGCACCCTTCTGAGAATCCGGAAGCAAGTGAGTAAACTCCCATTGCCTTCCATTCTTCTCGCTAATGTGCCATCATTGGGAAATAAAATTGATGACCTATGATTAAGATTATCCTACCAACGGGACATTAAAAACTGTAACATCTTATGTTTCACCGAGACGTGGCTAAACGAAGATACTGACGATATAGAGCTAGTGGGATTTTCCATGCACCGGCAGAACAGAGACGCTACCTCTGGTAAGACGAGTGGTGGGGGTGTGTGTCTTTTTGTCAAAAACAGCTTGTGCGCGGTGTCTAATATTAAAGAAGTCTCAAGGTATTGCTCGCATGAGGTAGAGTAGCGTATGATAAGCTGTAGACCACACTATCTACCAAGAGAGTTCTCATCTGTATTATTCGTAGCCATCTATTTACCACCACAAAGTAAAGCTGGCACTAAGACCGCTCTCAACCAACTCTATAACGCCATAAGCAAACAAGAAAATGCTCACCCAGAAGCGGCGTTCCAAGTGGCCGTGGACTTTAATGCAGGCAAACTTAAATCCGTTTTACCAAATGTTTACCAGCAAATTGTGACCAAATTTGTCACATGTGCAGCCAGGGGAAAATAAATCCTAGACCTCCTTTACTTCACACACAGAGATGCATACAAGCTCTCCCCTGCCCTCCATTTGGCAAATCTGACCATAATTCTATCCTCCTGATTCCTGCTTACAAGCAAAAACAAAAGCAGGAAGTACCAGTGACTCGCTCAATACGGAAGTGGTCAGATGATGTAGATGCTACACTACAGGACTGTTTTGCTAGCACAGACTGGAAAATGTTCCAGGATTCATCCAATGGCATTGAGGAATACACCACCTTAGTCATGGGCTTCATCAATAAGTGCATCGATGACATCATCACCGGGACTGTATGTACATATCCCAGCCAGAAGCCATGGATTACAGGCAACATCCGCATCGAGCTAAAGGCTAGAGCTGCCGCTTTCAAGGAGTGGGAGACTAATCCAGGAGCTGCCCAGTGACGTGAGCCTACCAGATGAGCTAAATGCCTTTTATGTTCGCTTCGAGGCAAGCAACACTGAAGCATGCACGAGAGCACCAGCTGTTCTGGATGACTGTGTGATAACGCTCTCGGTAGCCGATGTGAACAAAAGCTTTAAACAGGTAACCTGCCTAAATGATTACCGTCCCGTGGCACTCACGTCGGTTGCCATGAGGTGCTATGAAATGCTGGTCATGGCTCACATCAACAGCATCCTCCCGGACACCCTAGACCCACTCCAACTCGCATACTGCCCCAACAGATCCACAGATGACGCAATCTCAATCGCACTCCACACTGCCCTTTCTCACCTGGACAAAAGGAGCACCTATGTAAGAATGCTGTTCATTGACTACAGCTCAGCATTCAACACCATAGTGCCCACAAAGCTCATCAGTAAGCTAAGGACCCTGGGACTAAACACCTACCTCTGCAACTGGATCTTGGACTTCCTGACGGGATGTCCCCAGGTGGTAAGGGTAGGCAACAACACATCTGCAACACAGGGTTCAGCAAGGGGATCCCTCAGGGGTCCGTATTTACTACCCAACTGTAGGAGGTCAGAGAACTGGCAGTGTGGTGTCAGGACAACAAACTCTCCCTCAAGGAAATGATCGTGGACTACAGGAAAAGGAGGGCAGAACACGCCCACATTCACATCGACTGGGCTGTAGTGGAGCAGGTCATTAGTTTCATGTTCCTTGGTGTCCACATTACCAACAAACTATCATGGTAAAAACATATCAAGACAGTCATGAAGGTGGCACAATAAAACCTTTTCTCCCTCAGGAGACTGAAAAGATTTTGCATGGGTCCCCAGATCTCCAAAAGGTTCTACAGCTGCACCATCGAGAGGATCCTGACCGTTTGCGTCACGGCCTGGTATGGCAACTCGGCCTCTGACTGTAAGGTGCCGCATAGGGTAGTGCGAATGGCCCAGTACATCACCGGGGCCAAGCTTCCTGCCATCCAGGGCTTTCACCCATAGAGCTCCATTTTTATGGAATGGTCTGCCTACCCTTGTGAGAGACGCAAACTCGGTCTCAACCTTTAAGTCTTTATTGAAGACTCATCTCTCCGGTAGGTCCTATGATTGAGTGTAGTCAGGCCCAGGACTGTGAAGGTGAACGGAAAGGCACTGGAGCAACGAACCACCCTTGCTGTCTCTGCCTGGCCGGTTCCCCTCTCTCCACTGGGTTTTTCTGCCTCTAACCCTATTACAGGGGCTGAATCACTGGCTTACTGGTGCTCTTCCATGCCGTCCCTAGGAGGGGTGCATCACTTGAGTGGGTTGAGTCACTGACGTGATCTTCCTGTCCGGGTTGGCGCCCCCCCTTGGGTTGTGCCTTGGTGGAGATCATTGTGGGCTATACTCAGCCTTGTCTCATGATGGTAAGTTGGTGGTTGAAGATATCCCTCTAGTGATGTGGGGTTATATCCTGCCTGTTTGGCTCTGTCTGGGGGTATCATCGGATGGGGCCACAGTGTATCCCAACCCCTCCTGTCTCAGCCTCCAGTATTTATGCTGCAGTAGTTTATGTGTCGGGGGGCTAGGGTCAGTCTGTTATATCTGGAGTATTTCTCCTCTTATCCGGTGTCCTGTGTGAATTTAAGTATGCTCTCTAATTCTCTCTCACTTTCTCTCTTTTTCTCTCTTCTTTCTTTCTTTCTTTCTTTCTTTCGTAGGAGGAGGACCTGAGCCCTAGGACCATGCCTCAGGACTACCTGGCCTGATGACTCCTTGCTGTCCCCAGTCCACCTGGCCGTGCTGCTGCTCCAGTTTCAACTGTTCTGCCTGCGGCTATGGAATCCTGACCTGTTCACCGGACGTGCTACATAGATGACCCTGCTGGTCATCTATGAACATTTGAACATCTTGGCCATGTTCGGTTATAAATTCCACCCGGCACAGCCAGAAGAGGACTGGCCACCTCTCATAGCCTGGTTCCTCTCTAGGTTTCTTCCTAGGTTCTGGCCTTTCTAGGGAGTTTTTCCAAGCCACCGTGCTTCTACACCTGCATTGCTTGCTGTTTGGGGTTTTAGGCTGGGTTTCTTCTGTACAGCACTTTGTGACTGCTGAACAATTCATAAAATCGCCACCAGACAATTTACATTGACCCCCCCCCCACACACTTTTGTACACTGCTGCTACTCGTTGTTTGTTTGTTACCTATGCATAGTCACTTCGCCCCCACCTACTGACTCGGTACAGGTGCCCCTTGTATATAGCCTCGTTATTGTTATTCTTATTGTGTTACGTTTTATTATTACTTTTTATTTTAGTCTACTTGGTAAATATTTTCTTCTTCTTGAACGGCACTGTTGGTTAAGGGCTTGTAAGTAAGCATTTTACGCTAAAGTTGACACTTTTTGTATTTGACACGTGACAAATAAAGTTTGATTTGATTTGATATGACCACGCCGCTCGCGTCATGTGCGCGAACGTTGCAAAATAAATGTACACGTACATTTTATTCAATCATTGCACCCACACTGCTCGCGCACGACTGCGTGGCCAGGGTGCTAAAACAGAAGTTGGTTCTATTTGTGACGCTCAACATGCTGCAAGTCCAACCTCTCAAATTCCTAATTGGTTTTTAGAAGAATATACCCACGTGCATCTCCTCATTGGTTTTTAGGAGCATATGCCCACGTGGGTAACTGAAAGATGAACTGACGTCCACACTCCAGTCGGTTGTAGTAATGCAAGTTGATTGCCAAGGAGGGGAGATGACGACAAACTAAATTGGTTTACCGTTTTATCTGTAGATTAATTGTCGGAGTAGAGGATCTTGTGCATTTCAGGTAAAATAGCAACCCAATGTTTATATCCCAGGACAAATTAGTTCGCAACAGCAAGCTAGCTAGCTAAATTGACATAAATGTTTAATGCTTTTCGACCTGTCCACGAATTAATATAGTTGGTTCAGAGTTTGTTATGATATTATATCGATGGTTGTCATGATCGCTTCTGGTGTGGGAGAACAAAATCAATGTGTGCGCAATGGCGCACATGTTTTGGTCAGCATGTTAGATTGAGATATGGCAAATAGGAGTGATACTGTATGTGGAGGGGTATATGGAAATAAAGTAGGGAACAGAGTGAGTGGAAGAGAGAGACAGTTAAAGAGAGGGCTATTCGATAAGTTCCCTTGGCAGGCAGTCAGACACGACTGATATCCCTGTGGAAAGCTGGAAAACAGAGATCTAAAATACTGTACAAATGTATGTACATTTACGGCAAAACTCTTACAGTTAGCTACTGGAATTCTATATTACAGTACAGTACTGTAAAGAGCAATGCATTATGGGGATTCAGTGCAGTGTTAGCAATTGCTGTAATCTTACAATAAGATTTTTCAATAAAGCACTGTATTACTGTTTTTCTATATACGTATTTACTGCAGCATACTGTAAATGATGGGGTCTTGTGAGATGTTATGGGGTGGGGAAAGAATTGTTGGCTCATTAACATATTTTGAGGCGTGCCTTTTAAGAGGCTATATTTGCCCCTGCTAGTGAGAGCGCTGTACCAATTGAACTGATATGTGGCCCCAGTATTTGTATGTGTACAGGGGAAAGATTGGAGTAGAAGCAAGTCTTAAACATTCAATGGTGGAATATTTTGCCATATCCTTTTAGTCTGTTTTGCCCTGAAGTCACTGCCAGTTTGAAAGACGTGGCAGTTTCACCATTACGGATTTCAGTTTGAATTAATTGCAATTAAACTAGCATTTAGTCAATTTTACAGTATTGTACAGTGTGTCATTGTGAATGTAATAGTATCTTACTTGCTACTGTATTCAGGTGTTCCTGTAATATGTTGTAAATGTGTGTTACAGTGAAGGTCCTGTAAATATACAGTAATAACTGGCTACGGTGCTGCCAGTAATTTATTGTAACAATTACAGGATTTTTTTTCACAGTAAGAGAGAGTAAAAATAAAGAGAGAGAGTGAGTGTGAGAGAAAATAGGCCTATATGTGGAGAACAACAGTACAGAAATATACCTCTCTCTCATTCTCTCTCTCTGCAACCAATTTCTCTGTAGATTTGTCTCTCTTTAACTCAGTTTCAGGCTACTTCTCATGACCTGCTGATCAGTGGAGATAGCCTCCCCCTTCTTCCCCTCTCCATGCCACGTCACCAAGCTATGAACAGAGAAGGGGTAAGGGGTGAGGTGGTGAGGGGGGAAGTGTGGAGCACAATGTGTTTACTGTGTAACCATCAGACTTTAGTCACGATGGCAGCTCAGCAGGCCTCAATGTGGGCAGGACCAGTCCAGGCTCAGCCAATCGCATAGCACCAAGCCAGCCAGGTCAGCCTTACCTCTGCCATTTTACCCAGCTGTCCACACGCCTACAGTTAGCGCAGCATAATCATTAGGGCTCAGTGTGTGATTGAGAGAGTGTACCAGTGGAGAAGATGGCATGAGAACACACTGTCTGACTAACAGTGGCTCTGTGTAACCATACCTCTACAAAGAGTATTTGAAATAATCCCACAGCACCCTCTCGCCCACACCCTTGCCTTTTGTGAACTAACACTCACACTTGACTTTTTCCTACTAGCACTGACTTTGCTGATAGTTACTTTATTGAGGAAAAATGTACTTACTATGACTGAAATGTGTGGTTGTCTCACCTATTTTAAGATGAAGTCACTCTGTTAGCTAAGTGACTAAAATGCAAATTAACACAGGGATGCACAGCAGCAAACTTATACAACTATTAAATACATTTGTATAACACAGCTGACTACTTGATTTTTTTGTCATTTAAGAAAATCCTTCCTTTAGAGAACCACAGCCTCAGGGCACACTGGGTAGTGCTCAGATCGCCGTGACAACGACCCAGGGCAGAGGCACAATCGCACTGGATTTAGTGACACAGGGTTATTAGTCCATGTACTGAAACCTCACCCTCCTCACCAGCCTCACCCCTCTCTTCCCCTCTCTGTTACACTTTGTACTGTACCACACTTCAGTTACAGTTACGCCTCCACCACCATTAGTACTTGAACTACACTTACTTTAGGCCGCAGTGTCTGCTTTCCTCACACACACACACACACACACACACACACACACACACACACACACACACACACACACACACACACACACACACACACACACACACACACACACACACACACACACACACACACACACACACACACACACACACACACACACACACACCAGCTGCACTTTGTCTCTACAGAGTTCAAATTAAGACAGTGTGAGATTTTTTTAAAGGTATTTCAGTGGTTGATATTGTAGACCTACTGTATATGTCATATCTAGACTGAGCATGAGCAGATCATTATTAACTACTGTTGCCAAAGTGAAGCTGTGTGTATGGAGTCCTGCCTGTTTCTAGTCAGTAAACTATCAAGGATCTTATTCTTGCATCAAGTCTGCATTATCCAAACAGGTGTCCTGAAGAGACTATAAACCTTCCACACAGTTTATTATAGAGTACTACATTACCTCCTATATAATTATGTTGTAAACACAAAAATGTTTTAACTATAGAAAATACTACAGTATTTAATTTGCATATACCCTACCCATTCCCCTCACCCATATCCCAATTTGTGCCACCCGTAAGTGGGAAACCTACATGCCAAGTATAGACCATATATTGTGTTCCCTATGGTTCTAGAAAAGAGCTGAAGTGCTGACCACTCCATTAAGAACCCAGTCTTACCTACAATTTGTTCTTTCAGTATTTCACTTCTGTCATAGATAATAAATCAAAAAAATGTAGTAAACACTATAGTAATGTCCCCAAAAACACTACAGTAAATAAAGTAAATACCACAGTATAGGACAGTCAGCAAAAACACTACAATAAATACTAGTCTGCAAAAAACACTAAACTGTAAATAATACAGTATACTACAGTAAATTAAATACTACAGTAAAGTCTGCAAAACCACTACAGAAAGTGCAATATTATTCCTACCATAGTATACAGTACATTCAGAAACTATTCAGACCCCTTCCCTTTTTCAACATTTTGTTATTCTAAAATATATTCTATATTTTTTTCCCTCATCAATCTACACACAATAATGACAAAAGCAACCAACGACAAAGCAAAAACAGGTTTTTAGAAATGTTTAAAAACAGAAATGCCTTATTGACATAAATATTCAGACCCTTTGCTATGAGACTCGAAATTAAGCTCAGGTGCATCCTGATTCCTTTTCTACAATTTGACTGCAGTCCACCTGTGGTAAATGAAATTTGATTGGACATGATTTGGAAAAGCACACACCTGTCTATATAAGGTCCCACAGTTGACAGTGCACGTCAGCACGAAAACCAAGTCATGAGGTTGGAGGAATTGTCGAGCTCCGAGACATGATTGTGTCGAGGCACAGATCGGAGGAAGGGTACCAACAACTTTCTGCAGCATTGAACGTCCCCAAGAACACAGTTGCCTCCATCATCCTTAAATGGAAGAAGTTTGGAACCACTAAGACTCTTCCTAGAGCTGGCTGACTACCAAACTGAGCAATCCGGGAGAAGGGCCTTGGTCATTGAGGTGACCAAGAACCCAATGGTCACTCGGACAGATCTCCAGAGTTCCTCTGTGGAGAAAGGAGAACCTTACAGAAGGACAACCATCTCTGCAGCAATTCACCAATCAAGCCTTTATGATAGAGTGGCCAGGCAGAAGCCACTCTTCAGTAAAAGGCAAATGACAGCCCACTTGGAGTTTGCCAAAAGGCACCTAAAGGACTCTCAGACCATGAGAAACAAGATTCTCTGGTCTGATGAAGCCAATATTGAACTCTTTGGCCTGAATGTCAAGTGTTACATCTGGAGGAAACCTGACACCATCCCTACGGTGAAGCATGGTGGTGGCAGCATCATGCTATGGGGATGTTTTTCAGCACCAGGGACTGGGAGACTAGTCAGGGATCGAGGGAAATATGAACGGAGCAAAGTACAGAGATCCTTGATGAAAACCTGCTCCAGAGCGCTCAGGACCCCAGACTGGGGTGAATGTTCACCTTCCAACAGGACAACAACCCTAAGCACACAGCCAAGACAATGCAGGAGTGGCTTCTGGGACAAGTCTCTGAATGTCCTTGAGTGGCCCAGCCAGAGCCCGGACTTGAACCTGATCGAACATCTCTGGAGAGACCTGAAAATAGCAGTGCAGCAACACTCCCCATCCAACTTGACAGAGCTTGAGAGGATCTGCAGACATGAATGGGAGAAACTCCCCAAATACAGGTGTGCCAAGCTTGTAGTGTCATACCCAAAAAGACTTGGGCTGTAATCGCTGTCAAAGGTGTTTCAACAAAGTGCTGAGTGAAGGGTCTGAATACTTATGTAAATGTGATACTTCTGTTATAAATGTTTTGTACATTTGCAAAAGTGTCTAAAAACCTGTTTTTGCTTCGTCATTATGGAGTATTGTGTGTAGATTGATGAGGGAAAAAAACAATTTAATCAATTTTAGAATATGGCTGTAATGTAACAAAATGTGGAAAATGTCAAGGGGTCTGAATACTTTCTGAATGCACTGTACTTCCGCTTTTCTCCTCTCCTTCTCCAATGCATTCTGTTTTCTATGTTCATTAAGTTTTTACCCTCTAGACATGGCCATGAACCCTGCTTTTAACACAAAGGCTACTCCGTCAGCATTGTAGCAGTGTAGGCTACTCCTTTACCATTGCAGCGGTATAGGCTACTCCTTCACCATTGTAGCAGTGTAGGCTACTCCTTTACCATTGCAGCAGTATAGGCTACTCCTTCACCATTGCAGAAGTGTAGGCTACTCCTTCACCATTGTAGCAGTGTAGGCTACTCCTTTACCATTGCAGCAGTATAGGCTACTCCTTCACCATTGTAGCAGTGTAGGCTACTCCTTTACCATTGTAGCAGTGTAGGCTACTCTTTTACCATTGCAGCAGTATAGGCTACTCCTTCACCATTGTAGTAGTGTAGGCTACTCCTTTACCATTGTAGCAGTGTAGGCTACTCCTTTACCATTGCAGCAGTGTAGGCTACTCCTTTACCATTGCAGCAGTATAGGCTACTCCTTCACCATTGTAGCAGTGTAGGCTACTCCTTTACCATTGTAGCAGTGTAGGCTACTCTTTTACCATTGCAGCAGTATAGGCTACTCCTTCACCATTGTAGCAGTGTAGGCTACTCCTTTACCATTGTAGCAGTGTAGGCTACTCCTTTACCATTGCAGCAGTGTAGGCTACTCCTTTACCATTGTAGCAGGTAGGCTATTATTTTACCATTGCAGCAGTACAGGCTACTCCTTTACAATTGCAGCGGTATAGGCTACTCCTTTACCATTGCAGCAGTATAGGCTACTCTTTCACCATTGTAGCAGTGTAGACTACTCCTTTACCATTGTAGCAGTGTAGGCTACTCCTTTACCATTGTAGCAGTGTAGGCTACTCCTTTACCATTGCAGCGGTATAGGTTACTCCTTCACCATTGTAGCAGTGTAGGCTACTCCTTTACCATTGCAGCAGTATATGCTACTCCTTCACCATTGTAGAGGTGTGGGCTACTCCTTTACCATTGCAGCAGTATAGGCTACTCTTTCACCATTGTAGCAGTGTAGGCTACTCCTTTACCATTGTAGCAGTGTAGGCTACTCCTTTACCATTGCAGCGGTATAGGCTACTCATTCACCATTGTAGCAGTGTAGGCTACTCCTTTACCATTGCAGCGGTATAGGCTACTCCTTCACCATTGTAGCAGTGTAGGCTACTCCTTTACCATTGCGGCGGTATAGGCTACTCCTTCACCACTGTAGCAGTGTAGGCTACTCCTTTACCATTGTAGCAGTGTAGCCTACTCTTTTACCATTGTAGCAGTATAGGCTACTCCTTCACCATTGTAGCAGTGTAGGCTACTCCTTCACCATTGTAGCAGTGTAGGCTACTCCTTCACTATTGTAGCAGTGTAGGCTACTCCTTTACCATTGCAGCAGTATAGGCTACTCCTTCACCATTGTAGCAGTATAGGCTACTCCTTTACCATTGTAGCAGTGTAGGCTACACCTTCACCATTGTAGCAGTGTAGGCTACTCCTTTACCATTGCAGCAGTATAGACTACTCCTTCACCATTGTAGCAGTGTAGGCTACTCCTTTACCATTGTAGCAGTATAGGCTACTCCTTTACCATTGTAGCAGTGTAGGCGACTCCTTTACCATTGTAGCAGTATAGGCTACTCCTTTACCAGTGCAGCAGTATAGGCTACTCCTTCACCATTGTAGCAGTGTAGCCTACTCTTTTACCGTTGTAGCTCCATTTGCGCTGGCTTGCGTGCGGACCTCATTGTGTGAACAAGCGACACCTAACCACAAACACACACAAACACACACACACTTGTGTCACACACACTTGCGCACATACACATACAAACAGCCACACACAGATACTTACCTATAGACACCTCTAGGGTGGTTATGGGACATTTTGGTGGTGGTGGTATGGGGGGCATGGTTCCATAAGTTTCCATAACTGGAAGTGAGGCACCCAACCAAGGATGCTGGTATGCTGGAGGCCAGGCTAGGCACAGACCGTGGGAGAGAGGGAAAAGGTACAAGCTAGGGGACTAATTACATTTACATTAGACTGTACTGCATTTACTGGATTCAACTGTTCAATCTAACATATAACCTCTACTGATTAAGTAAGCAGAGAACAGCTAGCTTTGGCCAATGGGTCAAGGTTTAAGACCCTGAAGTTAGAGTCATTGGTTGAGGGATGTTTGACTGACAGAAGGCACGTGTCCATGATTTACACAGCAGTGAAAGTGTACCCCCTCCTCCACCTCTACCTCCACTCAACCTGTCAGCTTCACTCAATCAACCAACTAATCCTATAATGACCGACCTCTAAGGGAGAGGGAGGGCAAAAGAGGCTACAGAAAGCAGAAGACAGAGAAAAAGAGAGAGCAAAAGAGAGGGAACTGTCCCAGAGGACTGATGAAAAACGAATTAGTCAAATTTCCCAAGTCTGTAGGGACCAATTGAAAATGGTTGTCCGTCAAATGAGAGGTCTCTCTGAGCAGAGTGATGGTGATGAGGAGGAGGATGGTGGTGATGACAGTGAGGAGGAGAGTGGTGAGGAGGGAGTGGAGGAGGGTGGTGGTGGTGATGATGAGGAGGAGGGTGGTGGTGGTGATGATGAGGAGGAGGATGGTGGATATGATGATGAGGAGGATGGTGGAGGATGGCAGTGATGATGATGATGAGGAAGAGGAGGATGGTGGATATGATGAGGAGGAGGAGGAGGAGGATGGTGGTGGTGATATGATGATGATGATGAGGAGGAGGTGGAGGAGGTTGGTGGTGATGTGATGATGATGATTTCACTATATATTTTACCTCTTGGGGATGTTATTCGAAAACATAATGTAAACTTTCACTGCTATGCGGATGACACACAGCTGTACATTTCAATGAAAAATGGTGAAGCCCCAAAATTGCCCTCGCTAGAAGCATGTGTTTCAGACATAAGGAAGTGGATGGCTGCAAACTTTCTACTATTAAACTCGGACAAAACAGAGATGCTTGTTCTAGGTCCCAAGAAACAAAGAGATCTTCTGTTGAATCTGACAATTAATCTTAATGGTTGTACAGTCGTCTCAAATAAAACTGTGAAGGACCTCGGCATTACTCTGGACCCTGATCTCTCTTTTGAAGAACATATCAAGACCATTTCGAGGACAGCTTTTTTCCATCTACGTAACATTGCAAAAATCAGAAACTTTCTGTCCAAAAATGATGCAGAAAAATTAATCCATGCTTTTGTCACTTCTAGGTTAGACTACTGCAATGCTCTATTTTCCGGCTACCCGGATAAAGCACTAAATAAACTTCAGTTAGTGCTAAATACGGCTGCTAGAATCCTGACTAGAACCCAAAAATTTGATCATATTACTCCAGTGCTAGCCTCTCTACACTGGCTTCCTGTCAAAGCAAGGGCTGATTTCAAGGTTTTACTGCTAACCTACAAAGCATTACATGGGCTTGCTCCTACCTATCTCTCTGATTTGGTCCTGCCGTACATACCTACACGTACGCTATGGTCACAAGACGCAGGCCTCCTAATTGTCCCTAGAATTTCTAAGCAAACAGCTGGAGGCAGGGCTTTCTCCTATAGAGCTCCATTTTTATGGAACGGTCTGCCTACCCATGTCAGAGACGCAAACTCGGTCTCAACCTTTAAGTCTTTACTGAAGACTCATCTCTTCAGTGGGTCATATGATTGAGTGTAGTCTGTCCCAGGAGTGGGAGGGTGAACGGAAAGGCTCTGGAGCATCGAACCACCCTTGCTGTCTCTGCCTGGCCGGTTCCCCTCTTTCCACTGGGATTCTCTGCCTCTAACCCTATTACAGGGGCTGAGTCACTGGCTTGCTGGGGCTCTCTCATGCCGTCCCTGGAGGGGGTGCGTCACCTGAGTGGGTTGATTCACTGTTGTGGTCATCCTGTCTGGGTTGGCGCCCCCCCCTTGGGTTGTGCCGTGGCGGAGATCTTTGTGGGCTATACTCAGCCTTGTCTCAGGATGGTAAGTTGGTGGTTGAAGATATCCCTCTAGTGGTGTGGGGGCTGTGCTTTGGCAAAGTGGGTGGGGTTATATCCTTCCTGTTTGGCCCTGTCCGGGGGTGTCCTCGGATGGGGCCACAGTGTCTCCTGACCCCTCCTGTCTCAGCCTCCAGTATTTATGCTGCAGTAGTTTATGTGTCGGGGGGCTGGGGTCAGTTTGTTATATCTGGAGTACTTCTCCTGTCCTATTCGGTGTCCTGTGTGAATCTAAGTGTGCGTTCTCTAATTTTCTCCTTCTCTCTTTCTTTCTCTCTCTCGGAGGACCTGAGCCCTAGGACCATGCCCCAGGACTACCTGACATGATGACTCCTTGCTGACCCCAGTCCACCTGGCCATGCTGCTGTTCCAGTTTCAACTGACCTGAGCCCTAGGACCATGACCCAGGACTACCTGACATGATGACTCCTTGCTGTCCCCAGTCCACCTGGCCATGCTGCTGCTCCAGTTTCAACTTCCACCTGACTGTGCTGCCGCTCCAGTTTCAACTGTTCTGCCTTATTATTATTCGACCATGCTGGTCAATTATGAACATTTGAACATCTTGGCCATGTTCTGTTATAATCTCCACCCGGCACAGCCAGAAGAGGACTGGCCACCCCACATAGCCTGGTTCCTCTCTAGGTTTCTTCCTAGGTATTGGCCTTTCTAGGGAGTTTTTCCTAGCCACCGTGCTTCTACACCTGCATTGCTTGCTGTTTGGGGTTTTAGGCTGGGTTTCTGTACAGCACTTTGAGATATCAGCTGATGTACGAAGGGCTATATAAATAAATTTGATTTGATTTGATTTGATGATGAGGAGGTGACAATGGAGGATGGTGGTGGTGACAATGATGAGGATGATGATGATGATCCTTTGGCTGTGCTAGGCAGGTCTGGACTGGAATGGAAAGGATTGGGCTGTGGCCCCAGGTGCAGTTCAACCTCTCAGGAATTGAAGAATTCTAACCGTGGTGTTTTTCCATCAGCCTTCAGCTCAGGCAGCTGAACACTACCACTAGATACAGACAGAGAGAAGGAAGCATGGAGAAAATGCAGAGATGAAAGGAGAGAGACAAATTAGAGCAATAGAGTGAGGAAGAGGAAGCGAGGAAAAGATTGAGATAAGTGTGTGTTGTGTGAACTGCTCAGAGGTAGCGTGTATGATCTAATTGTGGGTTGTGTCCCATGGTTGATATTGAAAGTGTTTAATGTGTGTGTGTGTGTGTGTGTTAAGATGTTTAATACTGTTGTGTGAATAGAGCAGGAGAGCTGCGGGAGTCAGACTGAAGCAGCCTGGCGCCTACACGCTTATCAGGGGTCACCCAGGGGTCGTCATGTGGCTACTGTGCCCACTGCCAAATACATAAACACACACACACACACACACACACACACACACACACACACACACACACACACACACACACACACACACACACACACACACACACACACACACACACTAAATGACGTACACACAGGCATAAACACACACATACATAATCACACAGGATATAACATACACACAATCACAGGGGCATGAACTCTCACATGAACAGAAAAGTATTCACACAGACATATACACACTTGAGCGATTGATTTCATAAAACTGTAAAATCAGAACATTATTACCTAATAACATCTCATTTTGCTTCTTTCCCCTCCTCCTCCCACTTTTCTCTTCTATTGCAGCCCTCGCTTCCCCTCGTTTCCTCTACTGCCCCCATGTTCTTCTCTCCTAGTGTCCCAGTCCTTTAATTATATTTTTCCTTTCTTGCCCCCCTCTTTTCTCCTGCCTCTCTCCCAGGTCATGTAAAATGAGAAGTCACTATTCTGTTCTTTCTGCTAAATATCCCCAGCCATTAGTGACATCAAATCAGTACAGATGCAGGGGGAGGGGGAGGGAGAGGGGGAGGGGGAGGGGAGGGACAGCGGGATGGAGTATAGAGGGACAGGATGATAAGGACAGAGCAGAATGGGAACAGCAGAGAGAGAGAGAGGGAGAAGGATAGAAGGAAAGAAAGGAGAGGGAGATGAAGATGGGATGGAGAGAGAGAGAGTGAATGAAATGGAACGATGGAGTGCAAATTGAGGTCTAATGGCAAAGGGGGGCAGGGAGATAATGATAGAGGGGACAGAGGAAAGAGAGGGAGAAGTAGATCTGGTTTCAGTGTGTTTTCATGCTCCCTCTCCATTACAGTAATGTGCTGGGTCCATTTAACTAATGCATAAAAGCACCATGATACCCACAATAAACAGCATTACATGATGAATTAGGGGGAGAAAGAGAGAGAGAGAGAGAGAGAGAGAGGCACTGAAACATATCCCACAAACACACACATACAGTACAGGAAAGCTGGAAGAAGTGAGATTAACTTGATTAACTTGATTACCCAGCCCATTCCTCTTAGTGAGAGGAGAGGATTTAAACCCAATTACCACACCAGAGCCAAATTAAAAGCTTTTTCTCTCAATGGTTGCAATCAGTCTGCTGTCATACGAACAGTGCTACGTTCATCTGTGTTAATGGTGCCTTTCTCTGCCCCGAAACGCCAACATCCTTATTCACAATGACTCACCTCCATTCAAACAACATTTAAAACCAACAGTTTGACACCATAATATTGCAATGTCCCCGCACCCATACACCCATGACCATGGGACTCAATACGTGCATTACAAACATTTACATAACAAGCTTCTCCCATTCAAAGTGCACTAGAACAAATTCCTCACAATGATACATTTTATAAGCATGTTTTCGTATATACCTCAGTATTCTCCATCCTTCTCGCTCTTCCATCTCCCCATCCTCTCCTCCTCTTCTTCATCTCCTCTTCTCCCTCTCCTCAGCACACTAATCCAGTTCTAATGTAAAAAGGCTCAGGCTTTCATTCCAGTCTAAACTGTATACAATGTATGAAAGCTGAGCTCTGTGCTGGCCTATGCTGTTGCGGCTCCAGAGAGGTCAGATTTGAGCCAGCAGGCAGCTCAACCCAGCAACCCAGAGATAGAGAGAGGGGAGCTGGGTAGGAGGCCGCCCGGCGCTGGGTGTCTGGATGAGCCATCCTGGAGTTGTAGTAGATGTGGGGTCTACTCAGTGTAAATAATGTACAGTTGAAGTCGGAAGTTTACATACACTTAGGATGGAGTCATTAAAACTCGTTTTTCAACCACTCCACAAATTTCTTGTTAACAAACTATAGTTTTAGCAAGTCGGTCAGGACATCTACTTTGTGCATGACACAAGTAATTTCTCCAACAATTGTTTACAGACAGATTATTTCACTTATAATTCACTCTGTCACTATTCCAGTGGGTCAGAAGTTAACATACACTAAGTTGACTGTGCCTTTAAACAGCTTGGAAAATTCCTGGAAATTATGTCATGACTTTAGAAGCTTCTGATAGGCTAATTAGGTCAATTGTAGGTGTACCTGTGGATGTTTTTCAAGGGCGACCTTCAAACTCAGTGCCTCTTTGTTTGACATCATGGGAAAATCACAAAAACAAATCTGCCAAGATCTCAGAAAAATAATTGTAGAACTCCACAAGTCTGGTTCATCCTTGGGAGGAATTTCCAAACGCTTGAAGGTACCACGTTCATCTG
>NC_034178.2:46392264-46578352 GCF_002021735.2 Oncorhynchus kisutch | reverse complement strand
AGTTAGAGAGCTAGAGTTGGAAGCTAGAGTTAGAGAGCTAGAGTTGGAGAGCTAGAGTTAGAGAGCTAGAGTTAGAGAGCTAGAGTTGGAGAGCTTAGAGTTAGAGAGCTAGAGTTAGGGAGAGCTAGAGTTGGAGAGCTAGAGTTGGAGAGCTAGAGTTGGAGAGCTAGAGTTAGAGACCTAGAGTTGGAAGCTAGAGTTGGAGAGCTAGAGTTGGAGAGCTAGAGTAGAGAGCTAGAGTTAGAGAGCTAGAGTTAGAGAGCAGAGTTGGAGAGCTAGAGTAAGAGAGCTAGAGTTAGAGAGCTAGAGTTGAGGCTAGAGTTGAGAGCTAGAGTTAGAGAGCTAGAGTTAGAGAGCTAGAGTTAGAGAGCTAGAGTGTAGAGCTAGAGTTAAGAGCTAGAGTTAGAGAGCTAGAGTTAGAGAGCTAGAGTTAAGAGCTAGAGTTGGAGAGCTAGAGTTAGAGAGCTAGAGTTAGAGAGCTAGAGTTGGAGAGCTAAGTGTTGAGAGCTAGAGTTAGAGTTATAGAGCTAGAGTTAGAGGCTAGAGTTAGAGAGCTAGAGTTAGAGAGCTAGAGTTGGAGCTAGAGTTGAGAGCTAGAGTTAGAGAGCTAGAGTTGGAGAGCTAGAGTTAGAGAGCTAGAGTTAGAGAGCTAGAGTTGGAGAGAGCTTAGAGTTGGTAGGAGCTAGAGTTGAGATTGAGAGCTAGAGTTAGAGAGCTAGAGTTTAGAGAGGAGTTAGAGAGCTAGAGTTAGAGAGCTAGAGTTGGAGCTAGAGTTGGAGAGCTAGAGTTGGAGAGCTAGAGTTAGAGAGCTAGAGTTAGAGAGCTAGAGTTAGAGAGCTAGAGTTGGAGAGCTAGAGTTGGAGAGCTAGAGTTGAGAGCTAGAGTTGGAGAGCTAGAGTTAGAGAGCTAGAGTTAGAGAGCTAGAGTTAGAGAGCTAGAGTTGGAGAGCTAGAGTTAGAGAGCTAGAGTTGAGAGCTAGAGTTGGAGAGCTAGAGTTGGAGAGCTAGAGTTAGAGAGCTAGAGTTAGAGAGCTAGAGTTATAGAGCTAGAGTTGGAGAGCTAGAGTTAGAGAGCTAGAGTTAGAGAGCTAGAGTTGGAGAGCTAGAGTTAGAGCTAGAGTTGGAGAGCTAGAGTTAGAGAGCTAGAGTTAGAGAGCTAGTGTTGAGAGCTAGAGTTGAGAGCTAGTTAGAGTTAGAGCTAGAGTTAGAGAGCTAGAGTTAGAGAGCTAGAGTTGAGAGCTAGAGTTAGAGAGCTAGAGTTGAGAGCTAGAGTTAGAGAGCTAGAGTTGGAGAGCTAGAGTTAGAGAGCTAGAGTTAGAGAGCTAGAGTTGGAGAGCTAGAGTTGGAGAGCTAGAGTTTAGAGAGTTGAGAGCTGAAGTTGAGAGCTAGAGTTAGAGAGCTAGAGTTAGAGAGCTAGAGTTGGAGAGCTAGAGTTGGAGAGCTAGATTTAGAGAGCTAGAGTTAGAGAGCTAGAGTTTTGAGAGCTAGAGTTGGAGAGCTAGAGTTGGAGCTAGAGTTAGAGCTAGAGTTAGAGAGCTAGAGTTTAGAGAGCTAGAGTTAGAGAGCTAGAGTTGGAGGCTAGAGTTGGAGAGCTAGAGTTGAGAGCTAGAGTTAGAGAGCTAGAGTTAGAGAGCTAGAGTTGGAGAGCTAGAGTTAGAGAGCTAGAGTTTGGAGAGCTAGAGTTAGAGAGCTAGAGTTAGAGAGCTAGAGTTAGAAGCTAGAGTTGGAGAGCTAGAGTTAGAGAGCTAGAGTTGGAGAGCTAGAGTTAGAGAGCTAGAGTTAGAGAGCTAGAGTTGGAGAGCTAGAGTTGAGAGCTAGAGTTGGAGAGCTAGAGTTAGAGAGCTAGTTGGAGAGCTAGAGTTAGAGAGCTAGAGTTGGAGAGCTAGAGTTTAGAGAGCTAGAGTTAGAGAGCGAGCTGTTTGGAGAGTAGAGTTGAGAGAGCTAGAGTTGAGAGCTAGAGTTAGAGAGCTAGAGTTGGAGAGCTAGAGTTAGAGAGCTAGAGTTAGAGAGCTAGAGTTGAGAGCTAGAGTTAGAGAGCTAGAGTTGGAGAGCTAGAGTTGAGAGCTAGAGTTAGAGAGCTAGAGTTGGAGAGCTAGAGTTGGAGAGCTAGAGTTGGAGAGCTAGAGTTAGAGAGCTAGAGTTAGAGAGCTAGAGTTGGAGAGCTAGAGTTGGAGAGCTAGAGTTGGAGAGCTAGAGTTAGAGAGCTAGAGTTAGAGAGCTAGAGTTAGAGAGCTAGAGTTGGAGAGCTAGAGTTAGAGAGCTAGAGTTAGAGAGCTAGAGTTGGAGAGCTAGAGTTTGGAGAGCTAGAGTTAGAGAGCTAGAGTTAGAGAGCTAGAGTTAGAGAGCTAGAGTTGGAGAGCTAGAGTTAGAGAGCTAGAGTTAGAGAGCTAGAGTTAGAGAGCTAGAGTTAGAGAGCTAGAGTTGGAGAGCTAGAGTTAGAGAGCTAGAGTTAGAGAGCTAGAGTTGGAGAGCTAGAGTTGGAGAGCTAGAGTTAGAGTTAGAGAGCTAGAGTTAGAGAGCTAGAGTTAGAGAGCTAGAGTTAGAGAGCTAGAGTTAGAGAGCTAGAGTTGGAGAGCTAGAGTTAGAGAGCTAGAGTTGGAGAGCTAGAGTTAGAGAGCTAGAGTTAGAGAGCTAGAGTTGGAGAGCTAGAGTTGGAGAGCTAGAGTTAGAGTTAGAGAGCTAGAGTTAGAGAGCTAGAGTTAGAGAGCTAGAGTTAGAGAGCTAGAGTTGGAGAGCTAGAGTTGGAGAGCTAGAGTTGGAGAGCTAGAGTTAGAGAGCTAGAGTTAGAGAGCTAGAGTTAAGAGCTAGAGTTAGAGAGCTAGAGTTGAGAGCTAGAGTTGGAGAGCTAGAGTTAGAGAGCTAGAGTTGGAGCTAGAGTTAGAGAGCTAGAGTTAGAGAGCTAGAGTTAGAGAGCTAGAGTTGGAGAGCTAGAGTTAGAGAGCTAGAGTTAGAGAGCTAGAGTTGGAGAGCTAGAGTTGGAGAGCTAGAGTTAGAGAGCTAGAGTTAGAGAGCTAGAGTTAGAGAGCTAGAGTTGGAGAGCTAGAGTTAGAGAGCTAGAGTTAGAGAGCTAGAGTTAGAGAGCTAGAGTTAGAGAGCTAGAGTTGGAGAGCTAGAGTTAGAGAGCTAGAGTTAGAGCTAGAGTTGGAGAGCTAGAGTTGGAGAGCTAGAGTTAGAGTTAGAGAGCTAGAGTTAGAGAGCTAGAGTTAGAGAGCTAGAGTTAGAGAGCTAGAGTTAGAGAGCTAGAGTTGGAGAGCTAGAGTTAGAGAGCTAGAGTTGGAGAGCTAGAGTTAGAGAGCTAGAGTTAGAGAGCTAGAGTTGGAGAGCTAGAGTTGGAGAGCTAGAGTTAGAGTTAGAGAGCTAGAGTTAGAGAGCTAGAGTTAGAGAGCTAGAGTTAGAGAGCTAGAGTTGAGAGCTAGAGTTGGAGAGCTAGAGTTAGAGAGCTAGAGTTAGAGAGCTAGAGTTGGAGAGCTAGAGTTGGAGAGCTAGAGTTAGAGAGCTAGAGTTGGAGAGCTAGAGTTAGAGAGCTAGAGTTAGAGAGCTAGAGTTGGAGAGCTAGAGTTAGAGAGCTAGAGTTGGAGAGCTAGAGTTGGAGAGCTAGAGTTAGAGAGCTAGAGTTGGAGAGCTAGAGTTAGAGAGCTAGAGTTAGAGAGCTAGAGTTAGAGAGCTAGAGTTGGAGAGCTAGAGTTAGAGAGCTAGAGTTAGAGAGCTAGAGTTAGAAGCTAGAGTTAGAGAGCTAGAGTTAGAGAGCTAGAGTTAGAGAGCTAGAGTTGGAAGCTAGAGTTAGAGAGCTAGAGTTGGAGAGCTAGAGTTAGAGAGCTAGAGTTAGAGAGCTAGAGTTAGAGAGCTAGAGTTGGAGAGCTAGAGTTAGAGAGCTAGAGTTGGAGAGCTAGAGTTAGAGAGCTAGAGTTAGAGAGCTAGAGTTGGAGAGCTAGAGTTGGAGAGCTAGAGTTAGAGAGCTAGAGTTAGAGAGCTAGAGTTAGAGAGCTAGAGTTGGAGAGCTAGAGTTAGAGAGCTAGAGTTGGAGAGCTAGAGTTGGAGAGCTAGAGTTGGAGAGCTAGAGTTAGAGAGCTAGAGTTGGAGAGCTAGAGTTAGAGAGCTAGAGTTGGAGAGCTAGAGTTAGAGAGCTAGAGTTAGAGAGCTAGAGTTAGAGAGCTAGAGTTGGAGAGCTAGAGTTGGAGAGCTAGAGTTAGAGAGCTAGAGTTGGAGAGCTAGAGTTGGAGAGCTAGAGTTGGAGAGCTAGAGTTAGAGAGCTAGAGTTAGAGAGCTAGAGTTGGAGAGCTAGAGTTAGAGAGCTAGAGTTGGAGAGCTAGAGTTAGAGAGCTAGAGTTAGAGAGCTAGAGTTAGAGAGCTAGAGTTGGAGAGCTAGAGTTAGAGAGCTAGAGTTAGAGAGCTAGAGTTGGAGAGCTAGAGTTGGAGAGCTAGAGTTAGAGAGCTAGAGTTAGAGAGCTAGAGTTAGAGAGCTAGAGTTGGAGAGCTAGAGTTAGAGAGCTAGAGTTAGAGAGCTAGAGTTAGAGAGCTAGAGTTAGAGAGCTAGAGTTGGAGAGCTAGAGTTAGAGAGCTAGAGTTAGAGAGCTAGAGTTGGAGAGCTAGAGTTGGAGAGCTAGAGTAGAGTTAGAGAGCTAGAGTTGAGAGCTAGAGTTAGAGAGCTAGAGTTAGAGAGCTAGAGTTGGAGAGCTAGAGTTGGAGAGCTAGAGTTAGAGAGCTAGAGTTAGAGAGCTAGAGTTGGAGAGCTAGAGTTGGAGAGCTAGAGTTGAGAGCTAGAGTTAGAGAGCTAGAGTTAGAGAGCTAGAGTTAGAGAGCTAGAGTTGGAGAGCTAGAGTTAGAGAGCTAGAGTTAGAGAGCTAGAGTTAGAGAGCTAGAGTTAGAGAGCTAGAGTTGAGAGCTAGAGTTAGAGAGCTAGAGTTAGAGAGCTAGAGTTGGAGAGCTAGAGTTGGAGAGCTAGAGTTAGAGTTAGAGAGCTAGAGTTAGAGAGCTAGAGTTAGAGAGCTAGAGTTGAGAGCTAGAGTTGGAGAGCTAGAGTTGGAGAGCTAGAGTTAGAGAGCTAGAGTTAGAGAGCTAGAGTTAGAGAGCTAGAGTTAGAGAGCTAGAGTTGGAGAGCTAGAGTTAGAGAGCTAGAGTTGGAGAGCTAGAGTTGGAGAGCTAGAGTTGGAGAGCTAGAGTTAGAGAGCTAGAGTTAGAGAGCTAGAGTTGGAGAGCTAGAGTTGGAGAGCTAGAGTTAGAGAGCTAGAGTTGGAGAGCTAGAGTTAGAGAGCTAGAGTTAGAGAGCTAGAGTTAGAGAGCTAGAGTTGGAGAGCTAGAGTTAGAGAGCTAGAGTTAGAGAGCTAGAGTTAGAGAGCTAGAGTTAGAGAGCTAGAGTTAGAGAGCTAGAGTTAGAGAGCTAGAGTTGGAGAGCTAGAGTTAGAGAGCTAGAGTTGGAGAGCTAGAGTTAGAGAGCTAGAGTTAGAGAGCTAGAGTTAGAGAGCTAGAGTTGGAGAGCTAGAGTTAGAGAGCTAGAGTTGGAGAGCTAGAGTTAGAGAGCTAGAGTTAGAGAGCTAGAGTTGGAGAGCTAGAGTTGGAGAGCTAGAGTTGGAGAGCTAGAGTTAGAGAGCTAGAGTTAGAGAGCTAGAGTTGGAGAGCTAGAGTTAGAGAGCTAGAGTTGGAGAGCTAGAGTTGGAGAGCTAGAGTTAGAGTTAGAGAGCTAGAGTTGGAGGGGTAGAGTTAGAGAGCTAGAGTTGGAGAGCTAGAGTTAGAGAGCTAGAGTTGGAGAGCTAGAGTTAGAGAGCTAGAGTTAGAGAGCTAGAGTTAGAGAGCTAGAGTTGGAGAGCTAGAGTTGGAGAGCTAGAGTTAGAGAGCTAGAGTTGGAGAGCTAGAGTTGGAGAGCTAGAGTTGGAGAGCTAGAGTTGGAGAGCTAGAGTTAGAGAGCTAGAGTTGGAGAGCTAGAGTTGGAGAGCTAGAGTTGGAGAGCTAGAGTTAGAGAGCTAGAGTTAGAGAGCTAGAGTTAGAGAGCTAGAGTTGGAGAGCTAGAGTTAGAGAGCTAGAGTTAGAGAGCTAGAGTTGGAGAGCTAGAGTTGGAGAGCTAGAGTTAGAGAGCTAGAGTTAGAGAGCTAGAGTTAGAGAGCTAGAGTTGGAGAGCTAGAGTTAGAGAGCTAGAGTTAGAGAGCTAGAGTTAGAGAGCTAGAGTTAGAGAGCTAGAGTTGGAGAGCTAGAGTTAGAGAGCTAGAGTTAGAGAGCTAGAGTTGGAGAGCTAGAGTTGGAGAGCTAGAGTTAGAGTTAGAGAGCTAGAGTTAGAGAGCTAGAGTTAGAGAGCTAGAGTTAGAGAGCTAGAGTTGGAGAGCTAGAGTTGGAGAGCTAGAGTTAGAGAGCTAGAGTTAGAGAGCTAGAGTTGGAGAGCTAGAGTTGGAGAGCTAGAGTTGGAGAGCTAGAGTTAGAGAGCTAGAGTTAGAGAGCTAGAGTTAGAGAGCTAGAGTTGGAGAGCTAGAGTTAGAGAGCTAGAGTTGGAGAGCTAGAGTTGGAGAGCTAGAGTTAGAGAGCTAGAGTTGGAGAGCTAGAGTTAGAGAGCTAGAGTTAGAGAGCTAGAGTTAGAGAGCTAGAGTTGGAGAGCTAGAGTTAGAGAGCTAGAGTTAGAGAGCTAGAGTTAGAGAGCTAGAGTTAGAGAGCTAGAGTTAGAGAGCTAGAGTTAGAGAGCTAGAGTTGGAAGGCTAGAGTTAGAGAGCTAGAGTTGGAGAGCTAGAGTTAGAGAGCTAGAGTTAGAGAGCTAGAGTTAGAGAGCTAGAGTTGGAGAGCTAGAGTTAGAGAGCTAGAGTTGAGAGCTAGAGTTAGAGAGCTAGAGTTAGAGAGCTAGAGTTGGAGAGCTAGAGTTGGAGAGCTAGAGTTGGAGAGCTAGAGTTAGAGAGCTAGAGTTAGAGAGCTAGAGTTGGAGAGCTAGAGTTAGAGAGCTAGAGTTGGAGAGCTAGAGTTGGAGAGCTAGAGTTAGAGTTAGAGAGCTAGAGTTGGAGAGCTAGAGTTAGAGAGCTAGAGTTGGAGAGCTAGAGTTAGAGAGCTAGAGTTGGAGAGCTAGAGTTAGAGAGCTAGAGTTAGAGAGCTAGAGTTAGAGAGCTAGAGTTGGAGAGCTAGAGTTGGAGAGCTAGAGTTAGAGAGCTAGAGTTGGAGAGCTAGAGTTGGAGAGCTAGAGTTGGAGAGCTAGAGTTGGAGAGCTAGAGTTAGAGAGCTAGAGTTGGAGAGCTAGAGTTGGAGAGCTAGAGTTGGAGAGCTAGAGTTAGAGAGCTAGAGTTAGAGAGCTAGAGTTAGAGAGCTAGAGTTGGAGAGCTAGAGTTAGAGAGCTAGAGTTAGAGAGCTAGAGTTGGAGAGCTAGAGTTGGAGAGCTAGAGTTAGAGAGCTAGAGTTAGAGAGCTAGAGTTAGAGAGCTAGAGTTGGAGAGCTAGAGTTAGAGAGCTAGAGTTGGAGAGCTAGAGTTAGAGAGCTAGAGTTAGAGAGCTAGAGTTAGAGAGCTAGAGTTGGAGAGCTAGAGTTAGAGAGCTAGAGTTGGAGAGCTAGAGTTAGAGAGCTAGAGTTAGAGAGCTAGAGTTGGAGAGCTAGAGTTGGAGAGCTAGAGTTGGAGAGCTAGAGTTAGAGAGCTAGAGTTAGAGAGCTAGAGTTGGAGAGTTAGAGTTAGAGAGCTAGAGTTGGAGAGCTAGAGTTGGAGAGCTAGAGTTAGAGTTAGAGAGCTAGAGTTGGAGGGGTAGAGTTAGAGAGCTAGAGTTGGAGAGCTAGAGTTAGAGAGCTAGAGTTGGAGAGCTAGAGTTAGAGAGCTAGAGTTAGAGAGCTAGAGTTAGAGAGCTAGAGTTGGAGAGCTAGAGTTAGAGAGCTAGAGTTAGAGAGCTAGAGTTGGAGAGCTAGAGTTGGAGAGCTAGAGTTGGAGAGCTAGAGTTGGAGAGCTAGAGTTAGAGAGCTAGAGTTGGAGAGCTAGAGTTGGAGAGCTAGAGTTGGAGAGCTAGAGTTAGAGAGCTAGAGTTAGAGAGCTAGAGTTAGAGAGCTAGAGTTGGAGAGCTAGAGTTAGAGAGCTAGAGTTAGAGAGCTAGAGTTGAGAGCTAGAGTTGGAGAGCTAGAGTTAGAGAGCTAGAGTTAGAGAGCTAGAGTTAGAGAGCTAGAGTTGGAGAGCTAGAGTTAGAGAGCTAGAGTTAGAGAGCTAGAGTTAGAGAGCTAGAGTTAGAGAGCTAGAGTTGGAGAGCTAGAGTTAGAGAGCTAGAGTTAGAGAGCTAGAGTTGGAGAGCTAGAGTTGGAGAGCTAGAGTTAGAGTTAGAGAGCTAGAGTTAGAGAGCTAGAGTTAGAGAGCTAGAGTTAGAGAGCTAGAGTTGGAGAGCTAGAGTTGGAGAGCTAGAGTTAGAGAGCTAGAGTTAGAGAGCTAGAGTTGGAGAGCTAGAGTTGGAGAGCTAGAGTTGGAGAGCTAGAGTTAGAGAGCTAGAGTTAGAGAGCTAGAGTTAGAGAGCTAGAGTTGGAGAGCTAGAGTTAGAGAGCTAGAGTTGGAGAGCTAGAGTTAGAGAGCTAGAGTTAGAGAGCTAGAGTTGGAGAGCTAGAGTTAGAGAGCTAGAGTTAGAGAGCTAGAGTTAGAGAGCTAGAGTTGGAGAGCTAGAGTTAGAGAGCTAGAGTTAGAGAGCTAGAGTTAGAGAGCTAGAGTTAGAGAGCTAGAGTTAGAGAGCTAGAGTTAGAGAGCTAGAGTTGGAGAGCTAGAGTTAGAGAGCTAGAGTTGGAGAGCTAGAGTTAGAGAGCTAGAGTTAGAGAGCTAGAGTTAGAGAGCTAGAGTTGGAGAGCTAGAGTTAGAGAGCTAGAGTTGGAGAGCTAGAGTTAGAGAGCTAGAGTTAGAGAGCTAGAGTTGGAGAGCTAGAGTTGGAGAGCTAGAGTTGGAGAGCTAGAGTTAGAGAGCTAGAGTTAGAGAGCTAGAGTTGGAGAGCTAGAGTTAGAGAGCTAGAGTTGGAGAGCTAGAGTTGGAGAGCTAGAGTTAGAGTTAGAGAGCTAGAGTTGGAGGGGTAGAGTTAGAGAGCTAGAGTTGGAGAGCTAGAGTTAGAGAGCTAGAGTTGGAGAGCTAGAGTTGGAGAGCTAGAGTTGAGAGCTAGAGTTAGAGAGCTAGAGTTAGAGAGCTAGAGTTAGAGAGCTAGAGTTGGAGAGCTAGAGTTAGAGAGCTAGAGTTAGAGAGCTAGAGTTGGAGAGCTAGAGTTGGAGAGCTAGAGTTAGAGAGCTAGAGTTAGAGAGCTAGAGTTAGAGAGCTAGAGTTAGAGAGCTAGAGTTAGAGAGCTAGAGTTAGAGAGCTAGAGTTGGAGAGCTAGAGTTAGAGAGCTAGAGTTAGAGAGCTAGAGTTGGAGAGCTAGAGTTGGAGAGCTAGAGTTAGAGTTAGAGAGCTAGAGTTAGAGAGCTAGAGTTAGAGAGCTAGAGTTAGAGAGCTAGAGTTGGAGAGCTAGAGTTGGAGAGCTAGAGTTAGAGAGCTAGAGTTAGAGAGCTAGAGTTGGAGAGCTAGAGTTGGAGAGCTAGAGTTGGAGAGCTAGAGTTAGAGAGCTAGAGTTAGAGAGCTAGAGTTAGAGAGCTAGAGTTGGAGAGCTAGAGTTAGAGAGCTAGAGTTGGAGAGCTAGAGTTAGAGAGATAGAGTTAGAGAGCTAGAGTTGGAGAGCTAGAGTTGGAGAGCTAGAGTTAGAGTTAGAGAGCTAGAGTTGGAGGGTAGAGTTAGAGAGCTAGAGTTGGAAGGCTAGAGTTAGAGAGCTAGAGTTGGAGAGCTAGAGTTAGAGAGCTAGAGTTAGAGAGCTAGAGTTAGAGAGCTAGAGTTGGAGAGTTAGAGAGCTAGAGTTAGAGAGCTAGAGTTAGAGAGCTAGAGTTGGAGAGTTAGAGAGCTAGAGTTAGAGAGCTAGAGTTAGAGAGCTAGAGTTAGAGAGCTAGAGTTAGAGAGCTAGAGTTAGAGAGCTAGAGTTGGAGAGTTAGAGAGCTAGAGTTGGAGAGCTAGAGTTAGAGAGCTAGAGTTAGAGAGCTAGAGTTGGAGAGCTAGAGTTAGAGAGCTAGAGTTAGAGAGCTAGAGTTAGAGAGCGAGAGTTAGAGAGCGAGAGTTGGAGAGCTAGAGTTAGAGAGCTAGAGTTAGAGAGCTAGAGTCTGAGAGCTAGAGTTAGAGAGCTAGAGTTAGAGAGCTAGAGTTAGAGAGCTAGAGTTAGAGAGCTAGAGTTGGAGAGCTAGAGTTAGAGAGCTAGAGTTAGAGAGCTAGAGTTAGAGAGCTAGAGTTGGAGAGCTAGAGTTAGAGAGCTAGAGTTAGAGAGCTAGAGTTAGAGAGCTAGAGTTAGAGAGCTAGAGTTAGAGAGCTAGAGTTAGAGAGCTAGAGTTGGAGAGCTAGAGTTAGAGAGCTAGAGTTGGAGAGCTAGAGTTGGAGAGCTAGAGTTGGAGAGCTAGAGTTAGAGAGCTAGAGTTAGAGAGCTAGAGTTGGAGAGCTAGAGTTAGAGAGCTAGAGTTAGAGAGCTAGAGTTGGAGAGCTAGAGTTAGAGAGCTAGAGTTAGAGAGCTAGAGTTAGAGAGCTAGAGTTAGAGAGCTAGAGTTAGAGAGCTAGAGTTAGAGAGCTAGAGTTGGAGAGCTAGAGTTAGAGAGCTAGAGTTGGAGAGCTAGAGTTGGAGAGCTAGAGTTGGAGAGCTAGAGTTAGAGAGCTAGAGTTAGAGAGCTAGAGTTGGAGAGCTAGAGTTAGAGAGCTAGAGTTGGAGAGCTAGAGTTAGAGAGCTAGAGTTGGAGAGCTAGAGTTAGAGAGCTAGAGTTAGAGAGCTAGAGTTGGAGAGCTAGAGTTGGAGAGCTAGAGTTAGAGAGCTAGAGGAGAGCTAGAGTTGAGAGCTAGAGTTGGAGAGCTAGAGTTAGAGAGCTAGAGTTGGAGAGCTAGAGTTGGAGAGCTAGAGTTGGAGAGCTAGAGTTAGAGAGCTAGAGTTAGAGAGCTAGAGTTGGAGAGCTAGAGTTAGAGAGCTAGAGTTAGAGAGCTAGAGTTAGAGAGCTAGAGTTAGAGAGCTAGAGTTGGAGAGCTAGAGTTAGAGAGCTAGAGTTGGAGAGCTAGAGTTGGAGAGCTAGAGTTAGAGAGCTAGAGTTGGAGAGCTAGAGTTAGAGAGCTAGAGTTGGAGAGCTAGAGTTAGAGAGCTAGAGTTAGAGAGCTAGAGTTAGAGAGCTAGAGTCTGAGAGCTAGAGTTAGAGAGCTAGAGTTAGAGAGCTAGAGTTAGAGAGCTAGAGTTAGAGAGCTAGAGTTGGAGAGCTAGAGTTAGAGAGCTAGAGTTAGAGAGCTAGAGTTGGAGAGCTAGAGTTAGAGAGCTAGAGTTGGAGAGCTAGAGTTAGAGAGCTAGAGTTGGAGAGCTAGAGTTAGAGAGCTAGAGTTAGAGAGCTAGAGTTAGAGAGCTAGAGTTGGAGAGCTAGAGTTGGAGAGCTAGAGTTGGAGAGCTAGAGTTAGAGAGCTAGAGTTAGAGAGCTAGAGTTGGAGCTAGAGTTGGAGAGCTAGAGTTGGAGAGCTAGAGTTGGAGAGCTAGAGTTAGAGAGCTAGAGTTAGAGAGCTAGAGTTAGAGAGCTAGAGTTGGAGAGCTAGAGTTAGAGAGCTAGAGTTAGAGAGCTAGAGTTAGAGAGCTAGAGTTAGAGAGCTAGAGTTAGAGAGCTAGAGTTAGAGAGCTAGAGTTGGAGAGCTAGAGTTAGAGAGCTAGAGTTGGAGAGCTAGAGTTAGAGAGCTAGAGTTGGAGAGCTAGAGTTAGAGAGCTAGAGTTGGAGAGCTAGAGTTGGAGAGCTAGAGTTGGAGAGCTAGAGTTAGAGAGCTAGAGTTAGAGAGCTAGAGTTAGAGAGCTAGAGTTGGAGAGCTAGAGTTAGAGTTAGAGAGCTAGAGTTAGAGAGCTAGAGCTAGAGAGCTAGAGTTGGAGAGCTAGAGTCTGAGAGCTAGAGTTGGAGAGCTAGAGTTAGAGTTAGAGAGCTAGAGTTAGAGAGCTAGAGTTAGAGAGCTAGAGTTAGAGAGCTAGAGTTGGAGAGCTAGAGTTAGAGAGCTAGAGTTAGAGAGCTAGAGTTAGAGAGCTAGAGTTGGAGAGCTAGAGTTGGAGAGCTAGAGTTAGAGAGCTAGAGTTAGAGAGCTAGAGTTAGAGAGCTAGAGTTAGAGAGCTAGAGTTGGAGAGCTAGAGTTAGAGAGCTAGAGTTGGAGAGCTAGAGTTGGAGAGCTAGAGTTAGAGAGCTAGAGTTGGAGAGCTAGAGTTAGAGAGCTAGAGTTGGAGAGCTAGAGTTAGAGAGCTAGAGTTGGAGAGCTAGAGTTAGAGAGCTAGAGTTGGAGAGCTAGAGTTGGAGAGCTAGAGTTAGAGAGCTAGAGTTGGAGAGCTAGAGTTAGAGAGCTAGAGTTGGAGAGCTAGAGTTAGAGAGCTAGAGTTAGAGAGCTAGAGTTAGAGAGCTAGAGTTGGAGAGCTAGAGTTGGAGAGCTAGAGTTAGGAGAGCTAGAGTTAGAGAGCTAGAGTTAGAGAGCTAGAGTTAGAGAGCTAGAGTTAGAGAGCTAGAGTTGGAGAGCTAGAGTTAGAGAGCTAGAGTTAGAGAGCTAGAGTTGGAGAGCTAGAGTTAGAGAGCTAGAGTTAGAGAGCTAGAGTTAGAGAGCTAGAGTTGGAGAGCTAGAGTTAGAGAGCTAGAGTTAGAGAGCTAGAGTTGGAGAGCTAGAGTTGGAGAGCTAGAGTTAGAGTTAGAGAGCTAGAGTTAGAGAGCTAGAGTTAGAGAGCTAGAGTTAGAGAGCTAGAGTTGGAGAGCTAGAGTTGGAGAGCTAGAGTTAGAGACCTAGAGTTAGAGAGCTAGAGTTGGAGAGCTAGAGTTGGAGAGCTAGAGTTGGAGAGCTAGAGTTAGAGAGCTAGAGTTAGAGAGCTAGAGTTAGAGAGCTAGAGTTGGAGAGCTAGAGTTAGAGAGCTAGAGTTGGAGAGCTAGAGTTAGAGAGATAGAGTTAGAGAGCTAGAGTTGGAGAGCTAGAGTTGGAGAGCTAGAGTTAGAGTTAGAGAGCTAGAGTTGGAAGGGTAGAGTTAGAGAGCTAGAGTTGGAAGGCTAGAGTTAGAGAGCTAGAGTTGGAGAGCTAGAGTTAGAGAGCTAGAGTTAGAGAGCTAGAGTTAGAGAGCTAGAGTTGGAGAGTTAGAGAGCTAGAGTTAGAGAGCTAGAGTTAGAGAGCTAGAGTTGGAGAGTTAGAGAGCTAGAGTTAGAGAGCTAGAGTTGGAGAGCTAGAGTTAGAGAGCTAGAGTTAGAGAGCTAGAGTTAGAGAGCTAGAGTTGGAGAGTTAGAGAGCTAGAGTTGGAGAGCTAGAGTTAGAGAGCTAGAGTTAGAGAGCTAGAGTTGGAGAGCTAGAGTTAGAGAGCTAGAGTTAGAGAGCTAGAGTTAGAGAGCTAGAGTTAGAGAGCGAGAGTTGGAGAGCTAGAGTTAGAGAGCTAGAGTTAGAGAGCTAGAGTCTGAGAGCTAGAGTTAGAGAGCTAGAGTTAGAGAGCTAGAGTTAGAGAGCTAGAGTTAGAGAGCTAGAGTTGGAGAGCTAGAGTTAGAGAGCTAGAGTTAGAGAGCTAGAGTTAGAGAGCTAGAGTTGGAGAGCTAGAGTTAGAGAGCTAGAGTTAGAGAGCTAGAGTTAGAAGGCTAGAGTTAGAGAGCTAGAGTTAGAGAGCTAGAGTTAGAGAGCTAGAGTTGGAAGGCTAGAGTTAGAGAGCTAGAGTTGGAGAGCTAGAGTTGGAGAGCTAGAGTTGGAGAGCTAGAGTTAGAGAGCTAGAGTTAGAGAGCTAGAGTTGGAGAGCTAGAGTTAGAGAGCTAGAGTTAGAGAGCTAGAGTTGGAGAGCTAGAGTTAGAGAGCTAGAGTTAGAGAGCTAGAGTTAGAGAGCTAGAGTTAGAGAGCTAGAGTTAGAGAGCTAGAGTTAGAGAGCTAGAGTTGGAGAGCTAGAGTTAGAGAGCTAGAGTTGGAGAGCTAGAGTTGGAGAGCTAGAGTTGGAGAGCTAGAGTTAGAGAGCTAGAGTTAGAGAGCTAGAGTTGGAGAGCTAGAGTTAGAGAGCTAGAGTTGGAGAGCTAGAGTTGGAGAGCTAGAGTTGGAGAGCTAGAGTTAGAGAGCTAGAGTTAGAGACCTAGAGTTGGAGAGCTAGAGTTGGAGAGCTAGAGTTAGAGAGCTATAGGAGAGCTAGAGTTGGAGAGCTAGAGTTGGAGAGCTAGAGTTAGAGAGCTAGAGTTGGAGAGCTAGAGTTGGAGAGCTAGAGTTGGAGAGCTAGAGTTAGAGAGCTAGAGTTAGAGAGCTAGAGTTGGAGAGCTAGAGTTAGAGAGCTAGAGTTAGAGAGCTAGAGTTAGAGAGCTAGAGTTAGAGAGCTAGAGTTGGAGAGCTAGAGTTAGAGAGCTAGAGTTGGAGAGCTAGAGTTGGAGAGCTAGAGTTAGAGAGCTAGAGTTGGAGAGCTAGAGTTAGAGAGCTAGAGTTGGAGAGCTAGAGTTAGAGAGCTAGAGTTAGAGAGCTAGAGTTAGAGAGCTAGAGTTGGAGAGCTAGAGTTAGAGAGCTAGAGTTAGAGAGCTAGAGTTAGAGAGCTAGAGTTAGAGAGCTAGAGTTGGAGAGCTAGAGTTAGAGAGCTAGAGTTGAGAGCTAGAGTTGGAGAGCTAGAGTTAGAGAGCTAGAGTTGGAGAGCTAGAGTTAGAGAGCTAGAGTTGGAGAGCTAGAGTTAGAGAGCTAGAGTTAGAGAGCTAGAGTTAGAGAGCTAGAGTTGGAGAGCTAGAGTTGGAGAGCTAGAGTTGGAGAGCTAGAGTTAGAGAGCTAGAGTTGGAGAGCTAGAGTTGGAGAGCTAGAGTTGGAGAGCTAGAGTTGGAGAGCTAGAGTTAGAGAGCTAGAGTTAGAGAGCTAGAGTTAGAGAGCTAGAGTTGGAGAGCTAGAGTTAGAGAGCTAGAGTTAGAGAGCTAGAGTTAGAGAGCTAGAGTTAGAGAGCTAGAGTTAGAGAGCTAGAGTTAGAGAGCTAGAGTTGGAGAGCTAGAGTTAGAGAGCTAGAGTTGGAGAGCTAGAGTTGAGAGCTAGAGTTGGAGAGCTAGAGTTAGAGAGCTAGAGTTGGAGAGCTAGAGTTGGAGAGCTAGAGTTGGAGAGCTAGAGTTAGAGAGCTAGAGTTAGAGAGCTAGAGTTAGAGAGCTAGAGTTGGAGAGCTAGAGTTAGAGTTAGAGAGCTAGAGTTAGAGAGCTAGAGCTAGAGAGCTAGAGTTGGAGAGCTAGAGTCTGAGAGCTAGAGTTGGAGAGCTAGAGTTAGAGTTAGAGAGCTAGAGTTAGAGAGCTAGAGTTAGAGAGCTAGAGTTAGAGAGCTAGAGTTGGAGAGCTAGAGTTAGAGAGCTAGAGTTAGAGAGCTAGAGTTAGAGAGCTAGAGTTGGAGAGCTAGAGTTGGAGAGCTAGAGTTAGAGAGCTAGAGTTAGAGAGCTAGAGTTAGAGAGCTAGAGTTAGAGAGCTAGAGTTGGAGAGCTAGAGTTAGAGAGCTAGAGTTGGAGAGCTAGAGTTGGAGAGCTAGAGTTAGAGAGCTAGAGTTGGAGAGCTAGAGTTAGAGAGCTAGAGTTGGAGAGCTAGAGTTAGAGAGCTAGAGTTGGAGAGCTAGAGTTAGAGAGCTAGAGTTGGAGAGCTAGAGTTGGAGAGCTAGAGTTAGAGAGCTAGAGTTGGAGAGCTAGAGTTAGAGAGCTAGAGTTGGAGAGCTAGAGTTAGAGAGCTAGAGTTAGAGAGCTAGAGTTAGAGAGCTAGAGTTGGAGAGCTAGAGTTGGAGAGCTAGAGTTGGAGAGCTAGAGTTAGAGAGCTAGAGTTAGAGAGCTAGAGTTAGAGAGCTAGAGTTAGAGAGCTAGAGTTGGAGAGCTAGAGTTAGAGAGCTAGAGTTAGAGAGCTAGAGTTGGAGAGCTAGAGTTAGAGAGCTAGAGTTAGAGAGCTAGAGTTGGAGAGCTAGAGTTGGAGAGCTAGAGTTGGAGAGCTAGAGTTAGAGAGCTAGAGTTAGAGAGCTAGAGTTGGAGAGCTAGAGTTAGAGAGCTAGAGTTAGAGAGCTAGAGTTAGAGAGCTAGAGTTAGAGAGCTAGAGTTAGAGAGCTAGAGTTGGAGAGCTAGAGTTAGAGAGCTAGAGTTGGAGAGCTAGAGTTGGAGAGCTAGAGTTAGAGAGCTAGAGTTGGAGAGCTAGAGTTAGAGAGCTAGAGTTGGAGAGCTAGAGTTAGAGAGCTAGAGTTAGAGAGCTAGAGTTAGAGAGCTAGAGTTGGAGAGCTAGAGTTGGAGAGCTAGAGTTGGAGAGCTAGAGTTAGAGAGCTAGAGTTAGAGAGCTAGAGTTAGAGAGCTAGAGTTGGAGAGCTAGAGTTAGAGAGCTAGAGTTAGAGAGCTAGAGTTAGAGAGCTAGAGTTAGAGAGCTAGAGTTAGAGAGCTAGAGTTGAAGCTAGAGTTAGAGTTAGAGAGCTAGAGTTAGAGAGCTAGAGTTAGAGAGCTAGAGTTGGAGAGCTAGAGTTGGAGAGCTAGAGTTGGAGAGCTAGAGTTAGAGTTAGAGAGCTAGAGTTAGAGAGCTAGAGTTAGAGAGCTAGAGTTAGAGAGCTAGAGTTGGAGAGCTAGAGTTAGAGAGCTAGAGTTAGAGAGCTAGAGTTAGAGAGCTAGAGTTAGAGAGCTAGAGTTAGAGAGCTAGAGTTAGAGAGCTAGAGTTGGAGAGCTAGAGTTGGAGAGCTAGAGTTGGAGAGTTAGAGAGCTAGAGTTAGAGAGCTAGAGTTAGAGAGCTAGAGTTGGAGAGCTAGAGTTGGAGAGCTAGAGTTGGAGAGATAGAGTTAGAGTAGGAGAGTTAGAGAGCTAGAGTTAGAGAGCTAGAGTTAGAGAGCTAGAGTTAGAGAGCTAGAGTTAGAGAGCTAGAGTTAGAGAGCTAGAGTTAGAGAGCTAGAGTTGGAGAGCTAGAGTTAGAGAGCTAGAGTTAGAGAGCTAGAGTTAGAGAGCTAGAGTTAGAGAGCTAGAGTTGGAGAGCTAGAGTTAGAGAGCTAGAGTTGGAGAGCTAGAGTTGGAGAGCTAGAGTTAGAGTTAGAGAGCTAGAGTTAGAGAGCTAGAGTTAGAGAGCTAGAGTTAGAGAGCTAGAGTTGGAGAGCTAGAGTTAGAGAGCTAGAGTTGGAGAGCTAGAGTTGGAGAGCTAGAGTTGGAGAGCTAGAGTTAGAGAGCTAGAGTTGGAGAGTTAGAGAGCTAGAGTTAGAGAGCTAGAGTTAGAGAGCTAGAGTTGGAGAGCTAGAGTTGGAGAGCTAGAGTTGGAGAGCTAGAGTTAGAGAGCTAGAGTTAGAGAGCTAGAGTTGGAGAGCTAGAGTTGGAGAGCTAGAGTTGGAGAGCTAGAGTTAGAGAGCTAGAGTTAGAGAGCTAGAGTTAGAGCTAGAGTTAGAGAGCTAGAGTTAGAGAGCTAGAGTTAGAGAGCTAGAGTTAGAGAGCTAGAGTTAGAGAGCTAGAGTTGGAGAGCTAGAGTTAGAGAGCTAGAGTTAGAGAGCTAGAGTTAGAGAGCTAGAGTTAGAGAGCTAGAGTTGGAGAGCTAGAGTTGGAGAGCTAGAGTTGGAGAGCTAGAGTTAGAGAGCTAGAGTTAGAGAGCTAGAGTTAGAGTTAGAGAGCTAGAGTTAGAGAGCTAGAGTTAGAGTTAGAGAGCTAGAGTTAGAGAGCTAGAGTTAGAGTTAGAGAGCTAGAGTTAGAGAGCTAGAGTTAGAGAGCTAGAGATGGAGAGCTAGAGTTGGAGAGTTAGAGAGCTAGAGTTAGAGAGCTAGAGTTAGAGAGCTAGAGTTGGAGAGCTAGAGTTGGAGAGCTAGAGTTGGAGAGCTAGAGTTAGAGTTAGAGAGCTAGAGTTAGAGAGCTAGAGTTGGAGAGCTAGAGTTGGAGAGCTAGAGTTGGGGAGCTAGAGTTAGAGAGCTAGAGTTGGAGAGCTAGAGTTGGAGAGCTAGAGTTGGAGAGCTAGAGTTGGAGAGTTAGAGAGCTAGAGTTAGAGAGCTAGAGTTAGAGAGCTAGAGTTGGAGAGCTAGAGTTAGAGAGCTAGAGTTAGAGAGCTAGAGTTAGAGAGCTAGAGTTGGAGAGCTAGAGTTAGAGAGCTAGAGTTAGAGAGCTAGAGTTAGAGAGCTAGAGTTAGAGAGCTAGAGTTGGAGAGCTAGAGTTGGAGAGCTAGAGTTAGAGAGCTAGAGTTGGAGAGCTAGAGTTAGAGAGCTAGAGTTGGAGAGCTAGAGTTGGAGAGCTAGAGTTGGAGAGCTAGAGTTGGAGAGCTAGAGTTAGAGAGCTAGAGTTAGAGAGCTAGAGTTGGAGAGCTAGAGTTGGAGAGCTAGAGTTAGAGAGCTAGAGTTAGAGAGCTAGAGTTGGAGAGCTAGAGTTGGAGAGCTAGAGTTAGAGAGCTAGAGTTGGAGAGCTAGAGTTGGAGAGCTAGAGTTGGAGAGCTAGAGTTGGAGAGTTAGAGAGCTAGAGTTAGAGAGCTAGAGTTAGAGAGCTAGAGTTGGAGAGCTAGAGTTAGAGAGCTAGAGTTAGAGAGCTAGAGTTAGAGAGCTAGAGTTGGAGAGCTAGAGTTAGAGAGCTAGAGTTAGAGAGCTAGAGTTAGAGAGCTAGAGTTAGAGAGCTAGAGTTGGAGAGCTAGAGTTGGAGAGCTAGAGTTAGAGAGCTAGAGTTAGAGAGCTAGAGTTGGAGAGCTAGAGTTGGAGAGCTAGAGTTAGAGAGCTAGAGTTGGAGAGCTAGAGTTGGAGAGCTAGAGTTAGAGAGCTAGAGTTAGAGAGCTAGAGTTAGAGAGCTAGAGTTAGAGAGCTAGAGTTGGAGAGCTAGAGTTGGAGAGCTAGAGTTAGAGAGCTAGAGTTAGAGAGCTAGAGTTAGAGAGCTAGAGTTGGAGAGCTAGAGTTAGAGAGCTAGAGTTAGAGAGCTAGAGTTAGAGAGCTAGAGTTAGAGAGCTAGAGTTGGAGAGCTAGAGTTGGAGAGCTAGAGTTAGAGAGCTAGAGTTAGAGAGCTAGAGTTGGAGAGCTAGAGTTGGAGAGCTAGAGTTAGAGAGCTAGAGTTGGAGAGCTAGAGTTAGAGAGCTAGAGTTAGAGAGCTAGAGTTAGAGAGCTAGAGTTAGAGAGCTAGAGTTAGAGAGCTAGAGTTGGAGAGCTAGAGTTGGAGAGCTAGAGTTAGAGAGCTAGAGTTAGAGAGCTAGAGTTGGAGAGCTAGAGTTAGAGAGCTAGAGTTAGAGAGCTAGAGTTGGAGAGCTAGAGTTGGAGAGCTAGAGTTAGAGAGCTAGAGTTAGAGAGCTAGAGTTAGAGAGCTAGAGTTAGAGAGCTAGAGTTGGAGAGCTAGAGTTAGAGAGCTAGAGTTAGAGAGCTAGAGTTAGAGAGCTAGAGTTAGAGAGCTAGAGTTGGAGAGCTAGAGTTAGAGAGCTAGAGTTAGAGAGCTAGAGTTGGAGAGTTAGAGAGCTAGAGTTAGAGAGCTAGAGTTAGAGAGCTAGAGTTAGAGAGCTAGAGTTGGAGAGCTAGAGTTGGAGAGCTAGAGTTAGAGAGCTAGAGTTAGAGAGCTAGAGTTGGAGAGCTAGAGTTAGAGAGCTAGAGTTAGAGAGCTAGAGTTGGAGAGCTAGAGTTAGAGAGCTAGAGTTAGAGAGCTAGAGTTGGAGAGCTAGAGTTAGAGAGCTAGAGTTGGAGAGCTAGAGTTAGAGAGCTAGAGTTGGAGAGCTAGAGTTAGAGAGCTAGAGTTAGAGAGCTAGAGTTAGAGAGCTAGAGTTAGAGAGCTAGAGTTGGAGAGCTAGAGTTAGAGAGCTAGAGTTAGAGAGCTAGAGTTAGAGAGCTAGAGTTGAGAGCTAGAGTTGGAGAGCTAGAGTTAGAGAGCTAGAGTTGGAGAGCTAGAGTTAGAGAGCTAGAGTTAGAGAGCTAGAGTTAGAGAGCTAGAGTTAGAGAGCTAGAGTTAGAGAGCTAGAGTTGAGAGCTAGAGTTAGAGAGCTAGAGTTAGAGAGCTAGAGTTAGAGAGCTAGAGTTGGAGAGCTAGAGTTGGAGAGCTAGAGTTAGAGAGCTAGAGTTGGAGAGCTAGAGTTGGAGAGCTAGAGTTAGAGAGCTAGAGTTAGAGAGCTAGAGTTAGAGAGCTAGAGTTAGAGAGCTAGAGTTAGAGAGCTAGAGTTGGAGAGCTAGAGTTAGAGAGCTAGAGTTAGAGAGCTAGAGTTAGAGAGCTAGAGTTAGAGAGCTAGAGTTGGAGAGCTAGAGTTAGAGAGCTAGATTTGGAGAGTTAGAGAGCTAGAGTTAGAGAGCTAGAGTTAGAGAGCTAGAGTTAGAGAGCTAGAGTTGGAGAGTTAGAGAGCTAGAGTTAGAGAGCTAGAGTTAGAGAGCTAGAGTTAGAGAGCTAGAGTTGGAGAGCTAGAGTTGGAGAGCTAGAGTTGGAGAGCTAGAGTTGGAGAGCTAGAGTTAGAGAGCTAGAGTTAGAGAGCTAGAGTTGGAGAGCTAGAGTTGGAGAGCTAGAGTTGGAGAGCTAGAGTTGGAGAGTTAGAGAGCTAGAGTTAGAGAGCTAGAGTTAGAGAGCTAGAGTTGAGAGCTAGAGTTGGAGAGCTAGAGTTAGAGTTAGAGCTAGAGTTAGAGAGCTAGAGTTAGAGAGCTAGAGTTAGAGAGCTAGAGTTGGAGAGCTAGAGTTAGAGAGCTAGAGTTGGAGAGCTAGTTAGAGAGCTAGAGTTAGAGAGCTAGAGTTAGAGAGCTAGAGTTGGAGAGCTAGAGTTGAGAGAGAGTAGAGCTAGAGTTAGAGAGCTAGAGTTAGAGAGCTAGAGTTAGAGAGCTAGAGTTAGAGAGCTAGAGTTGGAGAGCTAGAGTTAGAGAGCTAGAGTTGGAGAGCTAGAGTTGGAGAGCTAGAGTTGGAGAGCTAGAGTTAGAGAGCTAGAGTTGGAGAGTTAGAGAGCTAGAGTTAGAGAGCTAGAGTTAGAGAGCTAGAGTTGGAGAGCTAGAGTTGGAGAGCTAGAGTTGGAGAGCTAGAGTTAGAGAGCTAGAGTTAGAGAGCTAGAGTTGGAGAGCTAGAGTTGGAGAGCTAGAGTTGGAGAGCTAGAGTTAGAGAGCTAGAGTTAGAGAGCTAGAGTTAGAGAGCTAGAGTTGGAGAGCTAGAGTTAGAGAGCTAGAGTTAGAGAGCTAGAGTTAGAGAGCTAGAGTTAGAGAGCTAGAGTTGGAGAGCTAGAGTTAGAGAGCTAGAGTTAGAGAGCTAGAGTTGGAGAGCTAGAGTTAGAGAGCTAGAGTTGGAGAGCTAGAGTTGGAGAGCTAGAGTTGGAGAGCTAGAGTTGGAGAGTTAGAGAGCAAGAGTTAGAGAGCTAGAGTTAGAGAGCTAGAGTTGGAGAGCTAGAGTTAGAGAGCTAGAGTTAGAGAGCTAGAGTTAGAGAGCTAGAGTTGGAGAGCTAGAGTTAGAGAGCTAGAGTTAGAGAGCTAGAGTTAGAGAGCTAGAGTTAGAGAGCTAGAGTTGAGAGCTAGAGTTGGAGAGCTAGAGTTAGAGAGCTAGAGTTGGAGAGCTAGAGTTAGAGAGCTAGAGTTGGAGAGCTAGAGTTGGAGAGCTAGAGTTGGAGAGCTAGAGTTGGAGAGCTAGAGTTAGAGAGCTAGAGTTAGAGAGCTAGAGTTGGAGAGCTAGAGTTGGAGAGCTAGAGTTAGAGAGCTAGAGTTAGAGAGCTAGAGTTGGAGAGCTAGAGTTGGAGAGCTAGAGTTAGAGAGCTAGAGTTGGAGAGCTAGAGTTGGAGAGCTAGAGTTGGAGAGCTAGAGTTGGAGAGTTAGAGAGCTAGAGTTAGAGAGCTAGAGTTAGAGAGCTAGAGTTGGAGAGCTAGAGTTAGAGAGCTAGAGTTAGAGAGCTAGAGTTAGAGAGCTAGAGTTGGAGAGCTAGAGTTAGAGAGCTAGAGTTAGAGAGCTAGAGTTAGAGAGCTAGAGTTAGAGAGCTAGAGTTGGAGAGCTAGAGTTGGAGAGCTAGAGTTAGAGAGCTAGAGTTAGAGAGCTAGAGTTGGAGAGCTAGAGTTGGAGAGCTAGAGTTAGAGAGCTAGAGTTGGAGAGCTAGAGTTGGAGAGCTAGAGTTAGAGAGCTAGAGTTAGAGAGCTAGAGTTAGAGAGCTAGAGTTAGAGAGCTAGAGTTGGAGAGCTAGAGTTGGAGAGCTAGAGTTAGAGAGCTAGAGTTAGAGAGCTAGAGTTAGAGAGCTAGAGTTGGAGAGCTAGAGTTAGAGAGCTAGAGTTAGAGAGCTAGAGTTAGAGAGCTAGAGTTAGAGAGCTAGAGTTGAGAGCTAGAGTTGGAGAGCTAGAGTTAGAGAGCTAGAGTTAGAGAGCTAGAGTTGGAGAGCTAGAGTTGGAGAGCTAGAGTTAGAGAGCTAGAGTTGGAGAGCTAGAGTTAGAGAGCTAGAGTTAGAGAGCTAGAGTTAGAGAGCTAGAGTTAGAGAGCTAGAGTTAGAGAGCTAGAGTTGGAGAGCTAGAGTTAGAGAGCTAGAGTTAGAGAGCTAGAGTTAGAGAGCTAGAGTTGGAGAGCTAGAGTTGGAGAGCTAGAGTTAGAGAGCTAGAGTTGGAGAGCTAGAGTTGGAGAGCTAGAGTTAGAGAGCTAGAGTTAGAGCTAGAGTTAGAGAGCTAGAGTTAGAGAGCTAGAGTTGGAGAGCTAGAGTTGGAGAGCTAGAGTTAGAGAGCTAGAGTTAGAGAGCTAGAGTTAGAGAGCTAGAGTTGGAGAGCTAGAGTTGGAGAGCTAGAGTTAGAGAGCTAGATTTGGAGAGTTAGAGAGCTAGAGTTAGAGAGCTAGAGTTAGAGAGCTAGAGTTAGAGAGCTAGAGTTGGAGAGTTAGAGAGCTAGAGTTAGAGAGCTAGAGTTAGAGAGCTAGAGTTAGAGAGCTAGAGTTGGAGAGCTAGAGTTGGAGAGCTAGAGTTGGAGAGCTAGAGTTGGAGAGCTAGAGTTAGAGAGCTAGAGTTATAGAGCTAGAGTTGGAGAGCTAGAGTTGGAGAGCTAGAGTTGGAGAGCTAGAGTTGGAGAGTTAGAGAGCTAGAGTTAGAGAGCTAGAGTTAGAGAGCTAGAGTTGGAGAGCTAGAGTTGGAGAGATAGAGTTAGAGTTAGAGAGCTAGAGTTAGAGAGCTAGAGTTAGAGAGCTAGAGTTAGAGAGCTAGAGTTGGAGAGCTAGAGTTAGAGAGCTAGAGTTGGGGAGTTAGAGAGCTAGAGTTAGAGAGCTAGAGTTAGAGAGCTAGAGTTGGAGAGCTAGAGTTGGAGAGATAGAGTTAGAGTTAGAGAGCTAGAGTTAGAGAGCTAGAGTTAGAGAGCTAGAGTTAGAGAGCTAGAGTTGGGGAGCTAGAGTTAGAGAGCTAGAGTTGGAGAGCTAGAGTTGGAGAGCTAGAGTTGGAGAGCTAGAGTTAGAGAGCTAGAGTTGGAGAGTTAGAGAGCTAGAGTTAGAGAGCTAGAGTTAGAGAGCTAGAGTTGGAGAGCTAGAGTTGGAGAGCTAGAGTTGGAGAGCTAGAGTTAGAGAGCTAGAGTTAGAGAGCTAGAGTTGGAGAGCTAGAGTTGGAGAGCTAGAGTTGGAGAGCTAGAGTTAGAGAGCTAGAGTTAGAGAGCTAGAGTTAGAGCTAGAGTTAGAGAGCTAGAGTTAGAGAGCTAGAGTTAGAGAGCTAGAGTTAGAGAGCTAGAGTTAGAGAGCTAGAGTTGGAGAGCTAGAGTTAGAGAGCTAGAGTTAGAGAGCTAGAGTTAGAGAGCTAGAGTTAGAGAGCTAGAGTTGGAGAGCTAGAGTTGGAGAGCTAGAGTTGGAGAGCTAGAGTTAGAGAGCTAGAGTTAGAGAGCTAGAGTTAGAGTTAGAGAGCTAGAGTTAGAGAGCTAGAGTTAGAGTTAGAGAGCTAGAGTTAGAGAGCTAGAGTTAGAGTTAGAGAGCTAGAGTTAGAGAGCTAGAGTTAGAGAGCTAGAGATGGAGAGATAGAGTTGGAGAGTTAGAGAGCTAGAGTTAGAGAGCTAGAGTTAGAGAGCTAGAGTTGGAGAGCTAGAGTTGGAGAGCTAGAGTTGGAGAGCTAGAGTTAGAGTTAGAGAGCTAGAGTTAGAGAGCTAGAGTTGGAGAGCTAGAGTTGGAGAGCTAGAGTTGGAGAGCTAGAGTTAGAGAGCTAGAGTTGGAGAGCTAGAGTTGGAGAGCTAGAGTTAGAGAGCTAGAGTTGGAGAGCTAGAGTTGGAGAGCTAGAGTTGGAGAGCTAGAGTTGGAGAGTTAGAGAGCTAGAGTTAGAGAGCTAGAGTTAGAGAGCTAGAGTTGGAGAGCTAGAGTTAGAGAGCTAGAGTTAGAGAGCTAGAGTTAGAGAGCTAGAGTTGGAGAGCTAGAGTTAGAGAGCTAGAGTTAGAGAGCTAGAGTTAGAGAGCTAGAGTTAGAGAGCTAGAGTTGGAGAGCTAGAGTTGGAGAGCTAGAGTTAGAGAGCTAGAGTTGGAGAGCTAGAGTTAGAGAGCTAGAGTTGGAGAGCTAGAGTTGGAGAGCTAGAGTTGGAGAGCTAGAGTTGGAGAGCTAGAGTTAGAGAGCTAGAGTTAGAGAGCTAGAGTTGGAGAGCTAGAGTTGGAGAGCTAGAGTTAGAGAGCTAGAGTTAGAGAGCTAGAGTTGGAGAGCTAGAGTTGGAGAGCTAGAGTTAGAGAGCTAGAGTTGGAGAGCTAGAGTTGGAGAGCTAGAGTTGGAGAGCTAGAGTTGGAGAGAGTTAGAGAGCTAGAGTTAGAGAGCTAGAGTTAGAGAGCTAGAGTTGGAGAGCTAGAGTTAGAGAGCTAGAGTTAGAGAGCTAGAGTTAGAGAGCTAGAGTTGGAGAGCTAGAGTTAGAGAGCTAGAGTTAGAGAGCTAGAGTTAGAGAGCTAGAGTTAGAGAGCTAGAGTTGGAGAGCTAGAGTTGGAGAGCTAGAGTTAGAGAGCTAGAGTTAGAGAGCTAGAGTTGGAGAGCTAGAGTTGGAGAGCTAGAGTTAGAGAGCTAGAGTTGGAGAGCTAGAGTTGGAGAGCTAGAGTTAGAGAGCTAGAGTTAGAGAGCTAGAGTTAGAGAGCTAGAGTTAGAGAGCGAGAGTTGGAGAGCTAGAGTTGGAGAGCTAGAGTTAGAGAGCTAGAGTTAGAGAGCTAGAGTTAGAGAGCTAGAGTTGGAGAGCTACAGTTAGAGAGCTAGAGTTAGAGAGCTAGAGTTAGAGTTAGAGTTAGAGAGCTAGAGTTAGAGAGCTAGAGTTAGAGAGCTAGAGTTAGAGAGCTAGAGTTAGAGAGCTAGAGTTGGAGAGCTAGAGTTAGAGAGCTAGAGTTAGAGAGCTAGAGTTAGAGAGCTAGAGTTAGAGAGCTAGAGTTGGAGAGCTAGAGTTGGAGAGCTAGAGTTGGAGAGCTAGAGTTAGAGAGCTAGAGTTAGAGAGCTAGAGTTAGAGTTAGAGAGCTAGAGTTAGAGAGCTAGAGTTAGAGTTAGGGAGCTAGAGTTAGAGAGCTAGAGTTAGAGTTAGAGAGCTAGAGTTAGAGAGCTAGAGTTAGAGAGCTAGAGATGGAGAGATAGAGTTGGAGAGTTAGAGAGCTAGAGTTAGAGAGCTAGAGTTAGAGAGCTAGAGTTGGAGAGCTAGAGTTGGAGAGCTAGAGTTGGAGAGCTAGAGTTAGAGTTAGAGAGCTAGAGTTAGAGAGCTAGAGTTGGAGAGCTAGAGTTGGAGAGCTAGAGTTGGAGAGCTAGAGTTAGAGAGCTAGAGTTGGAGAGCTAGAGTTGGAGAGCTAGAGTTGGAGAGCTAGAGTTGGAGAGTTAGAGAGCTAGAGTTAGAGAGCTAGAGTTAGAGAGCTAGAGTTGGGGAGCTAGAGTTAGAGAGCTAGAGTTAGAGAGCTAGAGTTAGAGAGCTAGAGTTGGAGAGCTAGAGTTAGAGAGCTAGAGTTAGAGAGCTAGAGTTAGAGAGCTAGAGTTAGAGAGCTAGAGTTGGAGAGCTAGAGTTGGAGAGCTAGAGTTAGAGAGCTAGAGTTGGAGAGCTAGAGTTAGAGAGCTAGAGTTGGAGAGCTAGAGTTGGAGAGCTAGAGTTGGAGAGCTAGAGTTGGAGAGCTAGAGTTAGAGAGCTAGAGTTAGAGAGCTAGAGTTGGAGAGCTAGAGTTGGAGAGCTAGAGTTAGAGAGCTAGAGTTAGAGAGCTAGAGTTGGAGAGCTAGAGTTGGAGAGCTAGAGTTAGAGAGCTAGAGTTGGAGAGCTAGAGTTGGAGAGCTAGAGTTGGAGAGCTAGAGTTGGAGAGTTAGAGAGCTAGAGTTAGAGAGCTAGAGTTAGAGAGCTAGAGTTGGAGAGCTAGAGTTAGAGAGCTAGAGTTAGAGAGCTAGAGTTAGAGAGCTAGAGTTGGAGAGCTAGAGTTAGAGAGCTAGAGTTAGAGAGCTAGAGTTAGAGAGCTAGAGTTAGAGAGCTAGAGTTGGAGAGCTAGAGTTGAGAGCTAGAGTTAGGAGCTAGAGTTAGAGAGCTAGAGTTGGAGAGCTAGAGTTGGAGAGCTAGAGTTAGAGAGCTAGAGTTGGAGAGCTAGAGTTGGAGAGCTAGAGTTAGAGAGCTAGAGTTAGAGAGCTAGAGTTAGAGAGCTAGAGTTAGAGAGCTAGAGTTGGAGAGCTAGAGTTGGAGAGCTAGAGTTAGAGAGCTAGAGTTAGAGAGCTAGAGTTAGAGAGCTAGAGTTGGAGAGCTAGAGTTAGAGAGCTAGAGTTAGAGAGCTAGAGTTAGAGAGCTAGAGTTAGAGTTAGAGAGCTAGAGTTGGAGAGCTAGAGTTGGAGAGCTAGAGTTAGAGAGCTAGAGTTAGAGAGCTAGAGTTGGAGAGCTAGAGTTGGAGAGCTAGAGTTAGAGAGCTAGAGTTAGAGAGCTAGAGTTAGAGAGCTAGAGTTGGAGAGCTAGAGTTGGAGAGCTAGAGTTAGAGAGCTAGAGTTAGAGAGCTAGAGTTGGAGAGCTAGAGTTGGAGAGCTAGAGTTAGAGAGCTAGAGTTGGAGAGCTAGAGTTGGAGAGCTAGAGTTAGAGAGCTAGAGTTAGAGAGCTAGAGTTAGAGAGCTAGAGTTAGAGAGCGAGAGTTGGAGAGCTAGAGTTAGGAGAGCTAGAGTTAGAGAGCTAGAGTTAGAGAGCTAGAGTTAGAGAGCTAGAGTTGGAGAGCTAGAGTTGGAGAGCTAGAGTTAGAGAGCTAGATTTGGAGAGTTAGAGAGCTAGAGTTAGAGAGCTAGAGTTAGAGAGCTAGATTTAGAGAGCTAGATTTGGAGAGTTAGAGAGCTAGAGTTAGAGAGCTAGAGTTAGAGAGCTAGAGTTAGAGAGCTAGAGTTGGAGAGCTAGAGTTGGAGAGCTAGAGTTGGAGAGCTAGAGTTGGAGAGCTAGAGTTAGAGTTAGAGAGCTAGAGTTAGAGAGCTAGAGTTGGAGAGCTAGAGTTGGAGAGCTAGAGTTGGAGAGCTAGAGTTAGAGAGCTAGAGTTAGAGAGCTAGAGTTGGAGAGCTAGAGTTAGAGAGCTAGAGTTGGAGAGCTAGAGTTGGAGAGCTAGAGTTGGAGAGCTAGAGTTAGAGAGCTAGAGTTAGAGAGCTAGAGTTAGAGAGCTAGAGTTAGAGAGCTAGAGTTGGAGAGCTAGAGTTGGAGAGCTAGAGTTGGAGAGCTAGAGTTAGAGAGCTAGAGTTAGAGAGCTAGAGTTAGAGAGCTAGAGTTAGAGAGCTAGAGTTGGAGAGCTAGAGTTAGAGAGCTAGAGTTGGAGAGCTAGAGTTAGAGAGCTAGAGTTAGAGAGCTAGAGTTAGAGAGCTAGAGTTGGAGAGCTAGAGTTGGAGAGCTAGAGTTGGAGAGCTAGAGTTAGAGAGCTAGAGTTGGAGAGCTAGAGTTAGAGAGCTAGAGTTAGAGAGCTAGAGTTGGAGAGCTAGAGTTGGAGAGCTAGAGTTGGAGAGCTAGAGTTAGAGAGCTATAGGAGAGCTAGAGTTGGAGAGCTAGAGTTGGAGAGCTAGAGTTAGAGAGCTAGAGTTGGAGAGCTAGAGTTGGAGAGCTAGAGTTGGAGAGCTAGAGTTAGAGAGCTAGAGTTAGAGAGCTAGAGTTGGAGAGCTAGAGTTAGAGAGCTAGAGTTAGAGAGCTAGAGTTAGAGAGCTAGAGTTAGAGAGCTAGAGTTGGAGAGCTAGAGTTAGAGAGCTAGAGTTGGAGAGCTAGAGTTGGAGAGCTAGAGTTAGAGAGCTAGAGTTGGAGAGCTAGAGTTAGAGAGCTAGAGTTGGAGAGCTAGAGTTAGAGAGCTAGAGTTAGAGAGCTAGAGTTAGAGAGCTAGAGTTGGAGAGCTAGAGTTGGAGAGCTAGAGTTGGAGAGCTAGAGTTAGAGAGCTAGAGTTAGAGAGCTAGAGTTGGAGAGCTAGAGTTAGAGAGCTAGAGTTGGAGAGCTAGAGTTGGAGAGCTAGAGTTGGAGAGCTAGAGTTAGAGAGCTAGAGTTAGAGAGCTAGAGTTGGAGAGCTAGAGTTGGAGAGCTAGAGTTGGAGAGCTAGAGTTGGAAGGGTAGAGTTAGAGAGCTAGAGTTGGAGAGCTAGAGTTAGAGAGCTAGAGTTGGAGAGCTAGAGTTAGAGAGCTAGAGTTAGAGAGCTAGAGTTAGAGAGCTAGAGTTGGAGAGCTAGAGTTGGAGAGCTAGAGTTGGAGAGCTAGAGTTAGAGAGCTAGAGTTAGAGAGCTAGAGTTGGAGAGCTAGAGTTAGAGAGCTAGAGTTGGAGAGCTAGAGTTGGAGAGCTAGAGTTGGAGAGCTAGAGTTAGAGAGCTAGAGTTAGAGAGCTAGAGTTGGAGAGCTAGAGTTGGAGAGCTAGAGTTGGAGAGCTAGAGTTAGAGAGCTAGAGTTAGAGAGCTAGAGTTAGAGAGCTAGAGTTAGAGAGCTAGAGTTGGAGAGCTAGAGTTAGAGAGCTAGAGTTGGAAGCTAGAGTTAGAGAGCTAGAGTTGGAGAGCTAGAGTTAGAGAGCTAGAGTTAGAGAGCTAGAGTTAGAGAGCTAGAGTTGGAGAGCTAGAGTTGGAGAGCTAGAGTTAGAGAGCTAGAGTTGGAGAGCTAGAGTTAGAGAGCTAGAGTTAGAGAGCTAGAGTTGGAGAGCTAGAGTTGAGAGCTAGAGTTGGAGAGCTAGAGTTAGAGAGCTATAGGAGAGCTAGAGTTGGAGAGCTAGAGTTGGAGAGCTAGAGTTAGAGAGCTAGAGTTGGAGAGCTAGAGTTGGAGAGCTAGAGTTGGAGAGCTAGAGTTGGAGAGCTAGAGTTAGAGAGCTAGAGTTAGAGAGCTAGAGTTGGAGAGCTAGAGTTAGAGAGCTAGAGTTAGAGAGCTAGAGTTAGAGAGCTAGAGTTAGAGAGCTAGAGTTGGAGAGCTAGAGTTAGAGAGCTAGAGTTGGAGAGCTAGAGTTGGAGAGCTAGAGTTAGAGAGCTAGAGTTGGAGAGCTAGAGTTAGAGAGCTAGAGTTGGAGAGCTAGAGTTAGAGAGCTAGAGTTAGAGAGCTAGAGTTAGAGAGCTAGAGTTGGAGAGCTAGAGTTGAGAGCTAGAGTTGGAGAGCTAGAGTTAGAGAGCTAGAGTTGGAGAGCTAGAGTTGGAGAGCTAGAGTTGGAGAGCTAGAGTTGGAGAGCTAGAGTTAGAGAGCTAGAGTTAGAGAGCTAGAGTTAGAGAGCTAGAGTTAGAGAGCTAGAGTTAGAGAGCTAGAGTTAGAGAGCTAGAGTTGGAGAGCTAGAGTTAGAGAGCTAGAGTTGGAGAGCTAGAGTTGGAGAGCTAGAGTTGGAGAGCTAGAGTTAGAGAGCTAGAGTTGGAGAGCTAGAGTTGGAGAGCTAGAGTTGGAGAGCTAGAGTTGGAGAGCTAGAGTTGGAGAGCTAGAGTTAGAGAGCTAGAGTTAGAGAGCTAGAGTTAGAGAGCTAGAGTTGGAGAGCTAGAGTTAGAGAGCTAGAGTTGGAGAGCTAGAGTTAGAGAGCTAGAGTTAGAGAGCTAGAGTTGGAGAGCTAGAGTTGGAGAGCTAGAGTTAGAGTTAGAGAGCTAGAGTTAGAGAGCTAGAGCTAGAGAGCTAGAGTTGGAGAGCTAGAGTCTGAGAGCTAGAGTTGGAGAGCTAGAGTTAGAGTTAGAGAGCTAGAGTTAGACAGCTAGAGTTAGAGAGCTAGAGTTAGAGAGCTAGAGTTGGAGAGCTAGAGTTAGAGAGCTAGAGTTAGAGAGCTAGAGTTGGAGAGCTAGAGTTGGAGAGCTAGAGTTAGAGAGCTAGAGTTAGAGAGCTAGAGTTAGAGAGCTAGAGTTAGAGAGCTAGAGTTGGAGAGCTAGAGTTAGAGAGCTAGAGTTGGAGAGCTAGAGTTGGAGCTAGAGTTAGAGAGCTAGAGTTGGAGAGCTAGAGTTAGAGAGCTAGAGTTGGAGAGCTAGAGTTAGAGAGCTAGAGTTGGAGAGCTAGAGTTAGAGAGCTAGAGTTGGAGAGCTAGAGTTGGAGAGTAGAGTTAGAGAGCTAGAGTTGGAGAGCTAGAGTTAGAGAGCTAGAGTTGGAGAGCTAGAGTTAGAGAGCTAGAGTTAGAGAGCTAGAGTTAGAGAGCTAGAGTTGGAGAGCTAGAGTTGGAGAGCTAGAGTAGGAGAGCTAGAGTTAGAGAGCTAGAGTTAGACAGCTAGAGTTAGAGAGCTAGAGTTAGAGAGCTAGAGTTGGAGAGCTAGAGTTAGAGAGCTAGAGTTAGAGAGCTAGAGTTGGAGAGCTAGAGTTGGAGAGCTAGAGTTAGAGAGCTAGAGTTGGAGAGCTAGAGTTGGAGAGCTAGAGTTGGAGAGCTAGAGTTAGAGAGCTAGAGTTAGAGAGCTAGAGTTGGAGAGCTAGAGTTAGAGAGCTAGAGTTAGAGAGCTAGAGTTAGAGAGCTAGAGTTGGAGAGCTAGAGTTAGAGAGCTAGAGTTGGAGAGCTAGAGTTGGAAGGGTAGAGTTAGAGAGCTAGAGTTGGAAGGCTAGAGTTAGAGAGCTAGAGTTGGAGAGCTAGAGTTAGAGAGCTAGAGTTAGAGAGCTAGAGTTAGAGAGCTAGAGTTGGAGAGCTAGAGTTGGAGAGCTAGAGTTGGAGAGCTAGAGTTAGAGAGCTAGAGTTAGAGAGCTAGAGTTAGAGAGCTAGAGTTGGAGAGCTAGAGTTAGAGAGCTAGAGTTAGAGAGCTAGAGTTAGAAGGCTAGAGTTAGAGAGCTAGAGTTAGAGAGCTAGAGTTTGAAGGCTAGAGTTAGAGTTAGAGAGCTAGAGTTAGAGAGCTAGAGCTAGAGAGCTAGAGTTGGAGAGCTAGAGTTGGAGAGCTAGAGTTGGAGAGCTAGAGTTAGAGTTAGAGAGCTAGAGTTAGAGAGCTAGAGTTAGAGAGCTAGAGTTAGAGAGCTAGAGTTGGAGAGCTAGAGTTAGAGAGCTAGAGTTAGAGAGCTAGAGTTAGAGAGCTAGAGTTAGAGAGCTAGAGTTAGAGAGCTAGAGTTAGAGAGCTAGAGTTGGAGAGCTAGAGTTGGAGAGCTAGAGTTGGAGAGTTAGAGAGCTAGAGTTAGAGAGCTAGAGTTAGAGAGCTAGAGTTGGAGAGCTAGAGTTGGAGAGCTAGAGTTGGAGAGCTAGAGTTGGAGAGCTAGAGTTGGAGAGTTAGAGAGCTAGAGTTAGAGAGCTAGAGTTAGAGAGCTAGAGTTGGAGAGCTAGAGTTGGAGAGATAGAGTTAGAGTTAGAGAGCTAGAGTTAGAGAGCTAGAGTTAGAGAGCTAGAGTTAGAGAGCTAGAGTTGGGGAGCTAGAGTTAGAGAGCTAGAGTTGGGGAGTTAGAGAGCTAGAGTTAGAGAGCTAGAGTTAGAGAGCTAGAGTTGGAGAGCTAGAGTTGGAGAGATAGAGTTAGAGTTAGAGAGCTAGAGTTAGAGAGCTAGAGTTAGAGAGCTAGAGTTAGAGAGCTAGAGTTGGGAGCTAGAGTTAGAGAGCTAGAGTTGGAGAGCTAGAGTTGGAGAGCTAGAGTTGGAGAGCTAGAGTTAGAGAGCTAGAGTTGGAGAGTTAGAGAGCTAGAGTTAGAGAGCTAGAGTTAGAGAGCTAGAGTTGGAGAGCTAGAGTTGGAGAGCTAGAGTTGGAGAGCTAGAGTTAGAGAGCTAGAGTTAGAGAGCTAGAGTTGGAGAGCTAGAGTTGGAGAGCTAGAGTTGGAGAGCTAGAGTTAGAGAGCTAGAGTTAGAGAGCTAGAGTTAGAGTTAGAGTTAGAGAGCTAGAGTTAGAGAGCTAGAGTTAGAGAGCTAGAGTTAGAGAGCTAGAGTTAGAGAGCTAGAGTTGGAGAGCTAGAGTTAGAGAGCTAGAGTTAGAGAGCTAGAGTTAGAGAGCTAGAGTTAGAGAGCTAGAGTTGGAGAGCTAGAGTTGGAGAGCTAGAGTTGGAGAGCTAGAGTTAGAGAGCTAGAGTTAGAGAGCTAGAGTTAGAGTTAGAGAGCTAGAGTTAGAGAGCTAGAGTTAGAGTTAGGGAGCTAGAGTTAGAGAGCTAGAGTTAGAGTTAGAGAGCTAGAGTTAGAGAGCTAGAGTTAGAGAGCTAGAGATGGAGAGCTAGAGTTGGAGAGTTAGAGAGCTAGAGTTAGAGAGCTAGAGTTAGAGAGCTAGAGTTGGAGAGCTAGAGTTGGAGAGCTAGAGTTGGAGAGCTAGAGTTAGAGTTAGAGAGCTAGAGTTAGAGAGCTAGAGTTAGAGAGCTAGAGTTAGAGAGCTAGAGTTGGAGAGCTAGAGTTAGAGAGCTAGAGTTGGAGAGCTAGAGTTGGAGAGCTAGAGTTGGAGAGCTAGAGTTGGAGCTAGAGTTAGAGAGCTAGAGTTAGAGAGCTAGAGTTGGAGAGCTAGAGTTGGAGAGCTAGAGTTAGAGAGCTAGAGTTAGAGAGCTAGAGTTGGAGAGCTAGAGTTGGAGAGCTAGAGTTAGAGAGCTAGAGTTGGAGAGCTAGAGTTGGAGAGCTAGAGTTGGAGAGCTAGAGTTGGAGAGTTAGAGAGCAAGAGTTAGAGAGCTAGAGTTAGAGAGCTAGAGTTGGAGAGCTAGAGTTAGAGAGCTAGAGTTAGAGAGCTAGAGTTAGAGAGCTAGAGTTGGAGAGCTAGAGTTAGAGAGCTAGAGTTAGAGAGCTAGAGTTAGAGAGCTAGAGTTAGAGAGCTAGAGTTGGAGAGCTAGAGTTGGAGAGCTAGAGTTAGAGAGCTAGAGTTAGAGAGCTAGAGTTGGAGAGCTAGAGTTGGAGAGCTAGAGTTAGAGAGCTAGAGTTGGAGAGCTAGAGTTGGAGAGCTAGAGTTAGAGAGCTAGAGTTAGAGAGCTAGAGTTAGAGAGCTAGAGTTAGAGAGCTAGAGTTAGAGAGCTAGAGTTAGAGAGCTAGAGTTAGAGAGCTAGAGTTGGAGAGCTAGAGTTGGAGAGCTAGAGTTAGAGAGCTAGAGTTAGAGAGCTAGAGTTGGAGAGCTAGAGTTGGAGAGCTAGAGTTAGAGAGCTAGAGTTGGAGAGCTAGAGTTAGAGAGCTAGAGTTAGAGAGCTAGAGTTAGAGAGCTAGAGTTGGAGAGCTAGAGTTGGAGAGCTAGAGTTAGAGAGCTAGAGTTAGAGAGCTAGAGTTAGAGAGCTAGAGTTGGAGAGCTAGAGTTAGAGAGCTAGAGTTAGAGAGCTAGAGTTAGAGAGCTAGAGTTAGAGAGCTAGAGTTGGAGAGCTAGAGTTGGAGAGCTAGAGTTGGAGAGTTAGAGAGCTAGAGTTAGAGAGCTAGAGTTAGAGAGCTAGAGTTGGAGAGCTAGAGTTGGAGAGCTAGAGTTGGAGAGCTAGAGTTAGAGAGCTAGAGTTAGAGTTAGAGAGCTAGAGTTGAGAGCTAGAGTTAGAGTTAGAGAGCTAGAGTTAGAGAGCTAGAGTTAGAGAGCTAGAGTTAGAGAGCTAGAGTTGGAGAGCTAGAGTTAGAGAGCTAGAGTTAGAGAGCTAGAGTTAGAGAGCTAGAGTTAGAGAGCTAGAGTTGGAGAGTTAGAGAGCTAGAGTTAGAGAGCTAGAGTTAGAGAGCTAGAGTTAGAGAGCTAGAGTTGGAGAGCTAGAGTTGGAGAGCTAGAGTTGGAGAGCTAGAGTTGGAGAGCTAGAGTTAGAGTTAGAGAGCTAGAGTTAGAGAGCTAGAGTTGGAGAGCTAGAGTTGGAGAGCTAGAGTTGGAGAGCTAGAGTTAGAGAGCTAGAGTTAGAGAGCTAGTTAGAGTTAGAGAGCTAGAGTTAGAGAGCTAGAGTTAGAGAGCTAGAGTTAGAGAGCTAGAGTTAGAGTTAGAGAGCTAGAGTTAGAGAGCTAGAGTTAGAGAGCTAGAGTTAGAGAGCTAGAGTTGGAGAGCTAGAGTTGGAGAGCTAGAGTTAGAGAGCTAGAGTTGGAGAGCTAGAGTTAGAGAGCTAGAGTTAGAGAGCTAGAGTTAGAGAGCTAGAGTTGGAGAGTTAGAGAGCTAGAGTTAGAGAGCTAGAGTTAGAGAGCTAGAGTTGGAGAGCTAGAGTTGGAGAGCTAGAGTTGGAGAGCTAGAGTTGGAGAGCTAGAGAGCTAGAGTTAGAGAGCTAGAGTTGGAGAGCTAGAGTTGGAGAGCTAGAGTTGGAGAGCTAGAGTTAGAGAGCTAGAGTTAGAGAGCTAGAGTTAGAGTTAGAGAGCTAGAGTTAGAGAGCTAGAGTTAGAGAGCTACAGTTAGAGAGCTAGAGTTAGAGTTAGAGAGCTAGAGTTAGAGACCTAGAGATGGAGAGCTAGAGTTGGAGAGTTAGAGAGCTAGAGTTAGAGAGCTAGAGTTAGAGAGCTAGAGTTAGAGAGCTAGAGTTGGGGAGCTAGAGTTAGAGAGCTAGAGTTGGGGAGTTAGAGAGCTAGAGTTAGAGAGCTAGAGTTAGAGAGCTAGAGTTGGAGAGCTAGAGTTGGAGAGCTAGAGTTAGAGTTAGAGAGCTAGAGTTAGAGAGCTAGAGTTAGAGAGCTAGAGTTAGAGAGCTAGAGTTAGAGAGCTAGAGTTGGAGAGCTAGAGTTAGAGAGCTAGAGTTAGAGAGCTAGAGTTAGAGAGCTAGAGTTGGAGAGCTAGAGTTGGAGAGCTAGAGTTGGAGAGCTAGAGTTAGAGAGCTAGAGTTAGAGAGCTAGAGTTAGAGAGCTAGAGTTAGAGAGCTAGAGTTGGAGAGCTAGAGTTAGAGAGCTAGAGTTAGAGAGCTAGAGTTGGAGAGCTAGAGTTGGAGAGCTAGAGTTAGAGAGCTAGAGTTGGAGAGCTAGAGTTAGAGAGCTATAGGAGAGCTAGAGTTGGAGAGCTAGAGTTGGAGAGCTAGAGTTAGAGAGCTAGAGTTGGAGAGCTAGAGTTAGAGAGCTAGAGTTGGAGAGCTAGAGTTAGAGAGCTAGAGTTAGAGAGCTAGAGTTAGAGAGCTAGAGTTGGAGAGCTAGAGTTGGAGAGCTAGAGTTGGAGAGTTAGAGAGCTAGAGTTAGAGAGCTAGAGTTAGAGAGCTAGAGTTGGAGAGCTAGAGTTGGAGAGCTAGAGTTGGAGAGCTAGAGTTAGAGAGCTAGAGTTAGAGTTAGAGAGCTAGAGTTGGAGAGCTAGAGTTAGAGTTAGAGAGCTAGAGTTAGAGAGCTAGAGTTAGAGAGCTAGAGTTAGAGAGCTAGAGTTGGAGAGCTAGAGTTAGAGAGCTAGAGTTAGAGAGCTAGAGTTAGAGAGCTAGAGTTAGAGAGCTAGAGTTGGAGAGTTAGAGAGCTAGAGTTAGAGAGCTAGAGTTAGAGAGCTAGAGTTAGAGAGCTAGAGTTGGAGAGCTAGAGTTGGAGAGCTAGAGTTGGAGAGCTAGAGTTGGAGAGCTAGAGTTAGAGTTAGAGAGCTAGAGTTAGAGAGCTAGAGTTGGAGAGCTAGAGTTGGAGAGCTAGAGTTGGAGAGCTAGAGTTAGAGAGCTAGAGTTAGAGAGCTAGTTAGAGTTAGAGAGCTAGAGTTAGAGAGCTAGAGTTAGAGAGCTAGAGTTAGAGAGCTAGAGTTAGAGAGAGAGCTAGAGTTAGAGAGCTAGAGTTAGAGAGCTAGAGTTAGAGAGCTAGAGTTGGAGAGCTAGAGTTGGAGAGCTAGAGTTAGAGAGCTAGAGTTGGAGAGCTAGAGTTAGAGAGCTAGAGTTAGAGAGCTAGAGTTAGAGAGCTAGAGTTGGAGAGTTAGAGAGCTAGAGTTAGAGAGCTAGAGTTAGAGAGCTAGAGTTGGAGAGCTAGAGTTGGAGAGCTAGAGTTGGAGAGCTAGAGTTGGAGAGCTAGAGAGCTAGAGTTAGAGAGCTAGAGTTGGAGAGCTAGAGTTGGAGAGCTAGAGTTGGAGAGCTAGAGTTAGAGAGCTAGAGTTAGAGAGCTAGAGTTAGAGTTAGAGAGCTAGAGTTAGAGAGCTAGAGTTAGAGAGCTACAGTTAGAGAGCTAGAGTTAGAGTTAGAGAGCTAGAGTTAGAGACCTAGAGATGGAGAGCTAGAGTTGGAGAGTTAGAGAGCTAGAGTTAGAGAGCTAGAGTTAGAGAGCTGAAGTTAGAGAGCTAGAGTTGGGGAGCTAGAGTTAGAGAGCTAGAGTTGGAGAGTTAGAGAGCTAGAGTTAGAGAGCTAGAGTTAGAGAGCTAGAGTTGGAGAGCTAGAGTTGGAGAGCTAGAGTTAGAGTTAGAGAGCTAGAGTTAGAGAGCTAGAGTTAGAGAGCTAGAGTTAGAGAGCTAGAGTTAGAGAGCTAGAGTTGGAGAGCTAGAGTTAGAGAGCTAGAGTTAGAGAGCTAGAGTTAGAGAGCTAGAGTTGGAGAGCTAGAGTTGGAGAGCTAGAGTTGGAGAGCTAGAGTTAGAGAGCTAGAGTTAGAGAGCTAGAGTTAGAGAGCTAGAGTTAGAGAGCTAGAGTTGGAGAGCTAGAGTTAGAGAGCTAGAGTTAGAGAGCTAGAGTTGGAGAGCTAGAGTTGGAGAGCTAGAGTTAGAGAGCTAGAGTTGGAGAGCTAGAGTTAGAGAGCTATAGGAGAGCTAGAGTTGGAGAGCTAGAGTTGGAGAGCTAGAGTTAGAGAGCTAGAGTTGGAGAGCTAGAGTTGGAGAGCTAGAGTTGGAGAGCTAGAGTTAGAGAGCTAGAGTTAGAGAGCTAGAGTTGAGAGCTAGAGTTAGAGAGCTAGAGTTGGAGAGCTAGAGTTGGAGAGCTAGAGTTGGAGAGCTAGAGTTAGAGAGCTAGAGTTAGAGAGCTAGAGTTGGAGAGCTAGAGTTGGAGAGCTAGAGTTGGAGAGCTAGAGTTGGAAGCTAGAGTTAGAGAGCTAGAGTTGGAGAGCTAGAGTTAGAGAGCTAGAGTTGGAGAGCTAGAGTTAGAGAGCTAGAGTTAGAGAGCTAGAGTTAGAGAGCTAGAGTTGGAGAGCTAGAGTTGGAGAGCTAGAGTTGGAGAGCTAGAGTTAGAGAGCTAGAGTTAGAGAGCTAGAGTTGGAGAGCTAGAGTTAGAGAGCTAGAGTTGAGAGCTAGAGTTGGAGAGCTAGAGTTGGAGAGCTAGAGTTAGAGAGCTAGAGTTAGAGAGCTAGAGTTGGAGAGCTAGAGTTGGAGAGCTAGAGTTGGAGAGCTAGAGTTAGAGAGCTAGAGTTAGAGAGCTAGAGTTAGAGAGCTAGAGTTAGAGAGCTAGAGTTGGAGAGCTAGAGTTAGAGAGCTAGAGTTGGAGAGCTAGAGTTAGAGAGCTAGAGTTGGAGAGCTAGAGTTAGAGAGCTAGAGTTAGAGAGCTAGAGTTGGAGAGCTAGAGTTGGAGAGCTAGAGTTGGAGAGCTAGAGTTAGAGAGCTAGAGTTGGAGAGCTAGAGTTAGAGAGCTAGAGTTAGAGAGCTAGAGTTGGAGAGCTAGAGTTGGAGAGCTAGAGTTGGAGAGCTAGAGTTAGAGAGCTAGAGAGAGCTAGAGTTGGAGAGCTAGAGTTGGAGAGCTAGAGTTAGAGAGCTAGAGTTGGAGAGCTAGAGTTGGAGAGCTAGAGTTGGAGAGCTAGAGTTGGAGAGCTAGAGTTAGAGAGCTAGAGTTAGAGAGCTAGAGTTGGAGAGCTAGAGTTAGAGAGCTAGAGTTAGAGAGCTAGAGTTAGAGAGCTAGAGTTAGAGAGCTAGAGTTGGAGAGCTAGAGTTAGAGAGCTAGAGTTGGAGAGCTAGAGTTGGAGAGCTAGAGTTAGAGAGCTAGAGTTGGAGAGCTAGAGTTAGAGAGCTAGAGTTGGAGAGCTAGAGTTAGAGAGCTAGAGTTAGAGAGCTAGAGTTAGAGAGCTAGAGTTGGAGAGCTAGAGTTGGAGAGCTAGAGTTGGAGAGCTAGAGTTAGAGAGCTAGAGTTGGAGAGCTAGAGTTGGAGAGCTAGAGTTGGAGAGCTAGAGTTAGAGAGCTAGAGTTAGAGAGCTAGAGTTAGAGAGCTAGAGTTGGAGAGCTAGAGTTAGAGAGCTAGAGTTAGAGAGCTAGAGTTAGAGAGCTAGAGTTGGAGAGCTAGAGTTAGAGAGCTAGAGTTGAGAGCTAGAGTTAGAGAGCTAGAGTTGGAGAGCTAGAGTTAGAGAGCTAGAGTTAGAGAGCTAGAGTTAGAGAGCTAGAGTTAGAGAGCTAGAGTTGGAGAGCTAGAGTTGGAGAGCTAGAGTTGGAGAGTTAGAGAGCTAGAGTTAGAGAGCTAGAGTTAGAGAGCTAGAGTTGGAGAGCTAGAGTTGGAGAGCTAGAGTTGGAGAGCTAGAGTTAGAGAGCTAGAGTTAGAGTTAGAGAGCTAGAGTTGAAGAGCTAGAGTTAGAGTTAGAGAGCTAGAGTTAGAGAGCTAGAGTTAGAGAGCTAGAGTTAGAGAGCTAGAGTTGGAGAGCTAGAGTTAGAGAGCTAGAGTTAGAGAGCTAGAGTTAGAGAGCTAGAGTTAGAGAGCTAGAGTTGGAGAGTTAGAGAGCTAGAGTTAGAGAGCTAGAGTTAGAGAGCTAGAGTTAGAGAGCTAGAGTTGGAGAGCTAGAGTTGGAGAGCTAGAGTTGAGAGCTAGAGTTGGAGAGCTAGAGTTAGAGTTAGAGAGCTAGAGTTAGAGAGCTAGAGTTGGAGAGCTAGAGTTGGAGAGCTAGAGTTGGAGAGCTACAGTTAGAGAGCTACAGTTAGAGAGCTAGTTATAGTTAGAGAGCTAGAGTTAGAGAGCTAGAGTTAGAGAGCTAGAGTTGGAGAGCTAGAGTTGGAGAGCTAGAGTTGGAGAGCTAGAGTTAGAGAGCTAGAGTTGGAGAGCTAGAGTTAGAGAGCTAGAGTTAGAGAGCTAGAGTTGGAGAGCTAGAGTTGGAGAGCTAGAGTTGGAGAGCTAGAGTTAGAGAGCTATAGGAGAGCTAGAGTTGGAGAGCTAGAGTTGGAGAGCTAGAGTTAGAGAGCTAGAGTTGGAGAGCTAGAGTTGGAGAGCTAGAGTTGGAGAGCTAGAGTTGGAGAGCTAGAGTTAGAGAGCTAGAGTTAGAGAGCTAGAGTTGGAGAGCTAGAGTTAGAGAGCTAGAGTTAGAGAGCTAGAGTTAGAGAGCTAGAGTTAGAGAGCTAGAGTTGGAGAGCTAGAGTTAGAGAGCTAGAGTTGGAGAGCTAGAGTTGGAGAGCTAGAGTTAGAGAGCTAGAGTTGGAGAGCTAGAGTTAGAGAGCTAGAGTTGGAGAGCTAGAGTTAGAGAGCTAGAGTTAGAGAGCTAGAGTTAGAGAGCTAGAGTTGGAGAGCTAGAGTTGGAGAGCTAGAGTTGGAGAGCTAGAGTTAGAGAGCTAGAGTTGGAGAGCTAGAGTTGGAGAGCTAGAGTTGGAGAGCTAGAGTTAGAGAGCTAGAGTTAGAGAGCTAGAGTTAGAGAGCTAGAGTTGGAGAGCTAGAGTTAGAGAGCTAGAGTTAGAGAGCTAGAGTTAGAGAGCTAGAGTTGGAGAGCTAGAGTTAGAGAGCTAGAGTTGGAGAGCTAGAGTTAGAGAGCTAGAGTTGGAGAGCTAGAGTTAGAGAGCTAGAGTTAGAGAGCTAGAGTTAGAGAGCTAGAGTTAGAGAGCTAGAGTTGGAGAGCTAGAGTTGGAGAGCTAGAGTTGGAGAGTTAGAGAGCTAGAGTTAGAGAGCTAGAGTTAGAGAGCTAGAGTTGGAGAGCTAGAGTTGGAGAGCTAGAGTTGGAGAGCTAGAGTTAGAGAGCTAGAGTTAGAGTTAGAGAGCTAGAGTTGAAGAGCTAGAGTTAGAGTTAGAGAGCTAGAGTTAGAGAGCTAGAGTTAGAGAGCTAGAGTTAGAGAGCTAGAGTTGGAGAGCTAGAGTTAGAGAGCTAGAGTTAGAGAGCTAGAGTTAGAGAGCTAGAGTTAGAGAGCTAGAGTTGGAGAGTTAGAGAGCTAGAGTTAGAGAGCTAGAGTTAGAGAGCTAGAGTTAGAGAGCTAGAGTTGGAGAGCTAGAGTTGGAGAGCTAGAGTTGGAGAGCTAGAGTTGGAGAGCTAGAGTTAGAGTTAGAGAGCTAGAGTTAGAGAGCTAGAGTTGGAGAGCTAGAGTTGGAGAGCTAGAGTTGGAGAGCTAGAGTTAGAGAGCTAGAGTTAGAGAGCTAGAGAGTTAGAGAGCTAGAGTTAGAGAGCTAGAGTTAGAGAGCTAGAGTTAGAGAGCTAGAGTTAGAGTTAGAGAGCTAGAGTTAGAGAGCTAGAGTTAGAGAGCTAGAGTTAGAGAGCTAGAGTTGGAGAGCTAGAGTTGGAGAGCTAGAGTTAGAGAGCTAGAGTTGGAGAGCTAGAGTTAGAGAGCTAGAGTTAGAGAGCTAGAGTTAGAGAGCTAGAGTTGGAGAGTTAGAGAGCTAGAGTTAGAGAGCTAGAGTTAGAGAGCTAGAGTTGGAGAGCTAGAGTTGGAGAGCTAGAGTTGGAGAGCTAGAGTTGGAGAGCTAGAGAGCTAGAGTTAGAGAGCTAGAGTTGGAGAGCTAGAGTTGGAGAGCTAGAGTTGGATAGCTACAGTTAGAGAGCTACAGTTAGAGAGCTAGAGTTAGAGTTAGAGAGCTAGAGTTAGAGAGCTAGAGTTAGAGAGCTAGAGTTAGAGAGCTAGAGTTAGAGTTAGAGAGCTAGAGTTAGAGAGCTAGAGATGGAGAGCTAGAGTTGGAGAGTTAGAGAGCTAGAGTTAGAGAGCTAGAGTTAGAGAGCTGGAGTTAGAGAGCTAGAGTTGGGGAGCTAGAGTTAGAGAGCTAGAGTTGGAGAGTTAGAGAGCTAGAGTTAGAGAGCTAGAGTTAGAGAGCTAGAGTTGGAGAGCTAGAGTTGGAGAGATAGAGTTAGAGTTAGAGAGCTAGAGTTAGAGAGCTAGAGTTAGAGAGCTAGAGTTAGAGAGCTAGAGTTAGAGAGCGAGAGTTAGAGAGCTAGAGTTGGAGAGCTAGAGTTAGAGAGCTAGAGTTAGAGAGCTAGAGTTAGAGAGCTAGAGTTGGAGAGCTAGAGTTGGAGAGCTAGAGTTGGAGAGCTAGAGTTAGAGAGCTAGAGTTAGAGAGCTAGAGTTAGAGAGCTAGAGTTAGAGAGCTAGAGTTGGAGAGCTAGAGTTAGAGAGCTAGAGTTAGAGAGCTAGAGTTGGAGAGCTAGAGTTGGAGAGCTAGAGTTAGAGAGCTAGAGTTGGAGAGCTAGAGTTGGAGAGCTAGAGTTGGAGAGCTAGAGTTAGAGAGCTAGAGTTAGAGAGCTAGAGTTGGAGAGCTAGAGTTAGAGAGCTAGAGTTAGAGAGCTAGAGTTAGAGAGCTAGAGTTGGAGAGCTAGAGTTAGAGAGCTAGAGTTGGAGAGCTAGAGTTGGAGAGCTAGAGTTAGAGAGCTAGAGTTGGAAGCTAGAGTTAGAGAGCTAGAGTTGGAGAGCTAGAGTTAGAGAGCTAGAGTTAGAGAGCTAGAGTTAGAGAGCTAGAGTTGGAGAGCTAGAGTTGGAGAGCTAGAGTTGGAGAGCTAGAGTTAGAGAGCTAGAGTTAGAGAGCTAGAGTTAGAGAGCTAGAGTTGGAGAGCTAGAGTTAGAGAGCTAGAGTTAGAGAGCTAGAGTTAGAGGGCTAGAGTTAGAGAGCTAGAGTTAGAGAGCTAGAGTTTGAAGCTAGAGTTAGAGTTAGAGAGCTAGAGTTAGAGAGCTAGAGTTAGAGAGCTAGAGTTGGAGAGCTAGAGTTGGAGAGCTAGAGTTGGAGAGCTAGAGTTAGAGTTAGAGAGCTAGAGTTAGAGAGCTAGAGTTAGAGAGCTAGAGTTAGAGAGCTAGAGTTGGAGAGCTAGAGTTAGAGAGCTAGAGTTAGAGAGCTAGAGTTAGAGAGCTAGAGTTAGAGAGCTAGAGTTAGAGAGCTAGAGTTAGAGAGCGAGAGTTGGAGAGCTAGAGTTGGAGAGCTAGAGTTGGAGAGTTAGAGAGCTAGAGTTAGAGAGCTAGAGTTGGAGAGCTAGAGTTGGAGAGCTAGAGTTGGAGAGCTAGAGTTAGAGTTAGAGAGCTAGAGTTAGAGAGCGAGAGTTGGAGAGCTAGAGTTGGAGAGCTAGAGTTAGAGAGCTAGAGTTAGAGAGCTAGAGTTGGAGAGCTAGAGTTGGAGAGCTAGAGTTAGAGAGCTAGAGTTGGAGAGCTAGAGTTGGAGAGCTAGAGTTGGAGAGCTAGAGTTGGAGAGTTAGAGAGCAAGAGTTAGAGAGCTAGAGTTAGAGAGCTAGAGTTGGGGAGCTAGAGTTAGAGAGCTAGAGTTAGAGAGCTAGAGTTAGAGAGCTAGAGTTGGAGAGCTAGAGTTAGAGAGCTAGAGTTAGAGAGCTAGAGTTAGAGAGCTAGAGTTAGAGAGCTAGAGTTGGAGAGCTAGAGTTGGAGAGCTAGAGTTAGAGAGCTAGAGTTAGAGAGCTAGAGTTGGAGAGCTAGAGTTGGAGAGCTAGAGTTAGAGAGCTAGAGTTGGAGAGCTAGAGTTGGAGAGCTAGAGTTAGAGAGCTAGAGTTAGAGAGCTAGAGTTAGAGAGCTAGAGTTAGAGAGCTAGAGTTAGAGAGCTAGAGTTAGAGAGCTAGAGTTAGAGAGCTAGAGTTGGAGAGCTAGAGTTGGAGAGCTAGAGTTAGAGAGCTAGAGTTAGAGAGCTAGAGTTAGAGAGCTAGAGTTGGAGAGCTAGAGTTAGAGAGCTAGAGTTGGAGAGCTAGAGTTAGAGAGCTAGAGTTAGAGAGCTAGAGTTAGAGAGCTAGAGTTGGAGAGCTAGAGTTGGAGAGCTAGAGTTAGAGAGCTAGAGTTAGAGAGCTAGAGTTAGAGAGCTAGAGTTGGAGAGCTAGAGTTAGAGAGCTAGAGTTAGAGAGCTAGAGTTAGAGAGCTAGAGTTAGAGAGCGAGAGTTGGAGAGCTAGAGTTGGAGAGCTAGAGTTGGAGAGTTAGAGAGCTAGAGTTAGAGAGCTAGAGTTAGAGAGCTAGAGTTGGAGAGCTAGAGTTGGAGAGCTAGAGTTGGAGAGCTAGAGTTAGAGAGCTAGAGTTAGAGTTAGAGAGCTAGAGTTGAAGAGCTAGAGTTAGAGTTAGAGAGCTAGAGTTAGAGAGCTAGAGTTAGAGAGCTAGAGTTAGAGAGCTAGAGTTGGAGAGCTAGAGTTAGAGAGCTAGAGTTAGAGAGCTAGAGTTAGAGAGCTAGAGTTAGAGAGCTAGAGTTGGAGAGTTAGAGAGCTAGAGTTAGAGAGCTAGAGTTAGAGAGCTAGAGTTAGAGAGCTAGAGTTGGAGAGCTAGAGTTGGAGAGCTAGAGTTGGAGAGCTAGAGTTGGAGAGCTAGAGTTAGAGTTAGAGAGCTAGAGTTAGAGAGCTAGAGTTGGAGAGCTAGAGTTGGAGAGCTAGAGTTGGAGAGCTAGAGTTAGAGAGCTAGAGTTAGAGAGCTAGAGTTAGAGAGCTAGAGTTAGAGAGCTAGAGTTAGAGAGCTAGAGTTAGAGAGCTAGAGTTAGAGAGCTAGAGTTAGAGAGCTAGAGTTAGAGAGCTAGAGTTAGAGAGCTAGAGTTGGAGAGCTAGAGTTGGAGAGCTAGAGTTAGAGAGCTAGAGTTGGAGAGCTAGAGTTAGAGAGCTAGAGTTAGAGAGCTAGAGTTAGAGAGCTAGAGTTGGAGAGTTAGAGAGCTAGAGTTAGAGAGCTAGAGTTAGAGAGCTAGAGTTGGAGAGCTCGAGTTGGAGAGCTAGAGTTGGAGAGCTAGAGTTGGAGAGCTAGAGAGCTAGAGTTAGAGAGCTAGAGTTGGAGAGCTAGAGTTGGAGAGCTAGAGTTGGAGAGCTAGAGTTAGAGAGCTAGAGTTAGAGAGCTAGAGTTAGAGTTAGAGAGCTAGAGTTAGAGAGCTAGAGTTAGAGAGCTAGAGTTAGAGAGCTAGAGTTAGAGTTAGAGAGCTAGAGTTAGAGAGCTAGAGTTAGAGAGCTAGAGATGGAGAGCTAGAGTTGGAGAGTTAGAGAGCTAGAGTTAGAGAGCTAGAGTTAGAGAGCTGGAGTTAGAGAGCTAGAGTTGGAGAGCTAGAGTTGGAGAGCTAGAGTTGGAGAGCTAGAGTTGGAGAGCTAGAGTTGGAGAGCTAGAGTTGGAGAGCTAGAGTTGGAGAGCTAGAGTTGGAGAGCTAGAGTTGGAGAGCTAGAGAGCTAGAGTTAGAGAGCTAGAGTTGGAGAGCTAGAGTTAGAGAGCTAGAGTTGGAGAGCTAGAGTTGGAGAGCTAGAGAGCTAGAGTTAGAGAGCTAGAGTTGGAGAGCTAGAGTTGGAGAGCTAGAGTTGGAGAGCTAGAGTTAGAGAGCTAGAGTTAGAGAGCTAGAGTTAGAGTTAGAGAGCTAGAGTTAGAGAGCTAGAGTTAGAGAGCTACAGTTAGAGAGCTAGAGTTAGAGTTAGAGAGCTAGAGTTAGAGACCTAGAGATGGAGAGCTAGAGTTGGAGAGTTAGAGAGCTAGAGTTAGAGAGCTAGAGTTAGAGAGCTGAAGTTAGAGAGCTAGAGTTGGGGAGCTAGAGTTAGAGAGCTAGAGTTGGGGAGTTAGAGAGCTAGAGTTAGAGAGCTAGAGTTAGAGAGCTAGAGTTGGAGAGCTAGAGTTGGAGAGCTAGAGTTAGAGTTAGAGAGCTAGAGTTAGAGAGCTAGAGTTAGAGAGCTAGAGTTAGAGAGCTAGAGTTAGAGAGCGAGAGTTAGAGAGCGAGAGTTGGAGAGCTAGAGTTAGAGAGCTAGAGTTAGAGAGCTAGAGTTAGAGAGCTAGAGTTGGAGAGCTAGAGTTGGAGAGCTAGAGTAGGAGAGCTAGAGTTAGAGAGCTAGAGTTAGACAGCTAGAGTTAGAGAGCTAGAGTTAGAGAGCTAGAGTTGGAGAGCTAGAGTTAGAGAGCTAGAGTTAGAGAGCTAGAGTTGGAGAGCTAGAGTTGGAGAGCTAGAGTTAGAGAGCTAGAGTTGGAGAGCTAGAGTTGGAGAGCTAGAGTTGGAGAGCTAGAGTTAGAGAGCTAGAGTTAGAGAGCTAGAGTTGGAGAGCTAGAGTTAGAGAGCTAGAGTTAGAGAGCTAGAGTTAGAGAGCTAGAGTTGGAGAGCTAGAGTTAGAGAGCTAGAGTTGGAGAGCTAGAGTTGGAGAGCTAGAGTTAGAGAGCTAGAGTTGGAGAGCTAGAGTTAGAGAGCTAGAGTTGGAGAGCTAGAGTTAGAGAGCTAGAGTTAGAGAGCTAGAGTTAGAGAGCTAGAGTTGGAGAGCTAGAGTTGGAGAGCTAGAGTTGGAGAGCTAGAGTTAGAGAGCTAGAGTTAGAGAGCTAGAGTTAGAGAGCTAGAGTTGGAGAGCTAGAGTTAGAGAGCTAGAGTTAGAGAGCTAGAGTTAGAGAGCTAGAGTTAGAGAGCTAGAGTTAGAGAGCTAGAGTTTGAGAGCTAGAGTTAGAGTTAGAGAGCTAGAGTTAGAGAGCTAGAGTTAGAGAGCTAGAGTTGGAGAGCTAGAGTTGGAGAGCTAGAGTTGGAGAGCTAGAGTTAGAGTTAGAGAGCTAGAGTTAGAGAGCTAGAGTTAGAGAGCTAGAGTTAGAGAGCTAGAGTTGGAGAGCTAGAGTTAGAGAGCTAGAGTTAGAGAGCTAGAGTTAGAGAGCTAGAGTTAGAGAGCTAGAGTTAGAGAGCTAGAGTTAGAGAGCTAGAGTTGGAGAGCTAGAGTTGGAGAGCTAGAGTTGGAGAGTTAGAGAGCTAGAGTTAGAGAGCTAGAGTTGGAGAGCTAGAGTTGGAGAGCTAGAGTTGGAGAGCTAGAGTTAGAGTTAGAGAGCTAGAGTTAGAGAGCTAGAGTTAGAGAGCTAGAGATGGAGAGATAGAGTTGGAGAGTTAGAGAGCTAGAGTTAGAGAGCTAGAGTTAGAGAGCTACAGTTAGAGAGCTAGAGTTAGAGTTAGAGAGCTAGAGTTAGAGAGCTAGAGTTAGAGAGCTAGAGATGGAGAGCTAGAGTTGGAGAGTTAGAGAGCTAGAGTTAGAGAGCTAGAGTTAGAGAGCTAGAGTTAGAGAGCTAGAGTTGGAGAGCTAGAGTTGGAGAGCTAGAGTTGGAGAGCTAGAGTTAGAGAGCTAGAGTTGGAGAGCTAGAGTTGGAGAGCTAGAGTTGGAGAGCTAGAGTTGGAGAGCTAGAGTTGGAGAGCTAGAGAGCTAGAGTTAGAGAGCTAGAGTTGGAGAGCTAGAGTTGGAGAGCTAGAGTTGGAGAGCTAGAGTTGGAGAGCTAGAGAGCTAGAGTTAGAGAGCTAGAGTTGGAGAGCTAGAGTTGGAGAGCTAGAGTTGGAGAGCTAGAGTTAGAGAGCTAGAGTTAGAGAGCTAGAGTTAGAGTTAGAGAGCTAGAGTTAGAGAGCTAGAGTTAGAGAGCTACAGTTAGAGAGCTAGAGTTAGAGTTAGAGAGCTAGAGTTAGAGACCTAGAGATGGAGAGCTAGAGTTGGAGAGTTAGAGAGCTAGAGTTAGAGAGCTAGAGTTAGAGAGCTGAAGTTAGAGAGCTAGAGTTGGGGAGCTAGAGTTAGAGAGCTAGAGTTGGGAGAGTTAGAGAGCTAGAGTTAGAGAGCTAGAGTTAGAGAGCTAGAGTTGGAGAGCTAGAGTTGGAGAGATAGAGTTAGAGTTAGAGAGCTAGAGTTAGAGAGCTAGAGTTAGAGAGCTAGAGTTAGAGAGCTAGAGTTAGAGAGCGAGAGTTAGAGAGCTAGAGTTGGAGAGCTAGAGTTAGAGAGCTAGAGTTAGAGAGCTAGAGTTAGAGAGCTAGAGTTGGAGAGCTAGAGTTGGAGAGCTAGAGTAGAGAGCTAGAGTTAGAGAGCTAGAGTTAGAGAGCTAGAGTTAGAGAGCTAGAGTTAGAGAGCTAGAGTTGGAGAGCTAGAGTTAGAGAGCTAGAGTTAGAGAGCTAGAGTTGGAGAGCTAGAGTTGGAGAGCTAGAGTTAGAGAGCTAGAGTTGGAGAGCTAGAGTTGGAGAGCTAGAGTTGGAGAGCTAGAGTTAGAGAGCTAGAGTTAGAGAGCTAGAGTTGGAGAGCTAGAGTTAGAGAGCTAGAGTTAGAGAGCTAGAGTTAGAGAGCTAGAGTTGGAGAGCTAGAGTTAGAGAGCTAGAGTTGGAGAGCTAGAGTTGGAGAGCTAGAGTTAGAGAGCTAGAGTTGGAGAGCTAGAGTTAGAGAGCTAGAGTTGGAGAGCTAGAGTTAGAGAGCTAGAGTTAGAGAGCTAGAGTTAGAGAGCTAGAGTTGGAGAGCTAGAGTTGGAGAGCTAGAGTTGGAGAGCTAGAGTTAGAGAGCTAGAGTTAGAGAGCTAGAGTTAGAGAGCTAGAGTTGGAGAGCTAGAGTTAGAGAGCTAGAGTTAGAGAGCTAGAGTTAGAGAGCTAGAGTTAGAGAGCTAGAGTTAGAGAGCTAGAGTTGAAGCTAGAGTTAGAGTTAGAGAGCTAGAGTTAGAGAGCTAGAGTTAGAGAGCTAGAGTTGGAGAGCTAGAGTTGGAGAGCTAGAGTTGGAGAGCTAGAGTTAGAGTTAGAGAGCTAGAGTTAGAGAGCTAGAGTTAGAGAGCTAGAGTTAGAGAGCTAGAGTTGGAGAGCTAGAGTTAGAGAGCTAGAGTTAGAGAGCTAGAGTTAGAGAGCTAGAGTTAGAGAGCTAGAGTTAGAGAGCTAGAGTTAGAGAGCTAGAGTTGGAGAGCTAGAGTTGGAGAGCTAGAGTTGGAGAGTTAGAGAGCTAGAGTTAGAGAGCTAGAGTTGAGAGCTAGAGTTGGAGAGCTAGAGTTGGAGAGCTAGAGTTAGAGTTAGAGAGCTAGAGTTAGAGAGCTAGAGTTAGAGAGCTAGAGTTAGAGAGCTAGAGTTGGAGAGCTAGAGTTAGAGAGCTAGAGTTGGAGAGCTAGAGTTGGAGAGCTAGAGTTGGAGAGCTAGAGTTGGAGAGCTAGAGTTAGAGAGCTAGAGTTAGAGAGCTAGAGTTGGAGAGCTAGAGTTGGAGAGCTAGAGTTAGAGAGCTAGAGTTAGAGAGCTAGAGTTGGAGAGCTAGAGTTGGAGAGCTAGAGTTAGAGAGCTAGAGTTGGAGAGCTAGAGTTGGAGAGCTAGAGTTGGAGAGCTAGAGTTGGAGAGTTAGAGAGCAAGAGTTAGAGAGCTAGAGTTAGAGAGCTAGAGTTGGAGAGCTAGAGTTAGAGAGCTAGAGTTAGAGAGCTAGAGTTAGAGAGCTAGAGTTGGAGAGCTAGAGTTAGAGAGCTAGAGTTAGAGAGCTAGAGTTAGAGAGCTAGAGTTAGAGAGCTAGAGTTGGAGAGCTAGAGTTGGAGAGCTAGAGTTAGAGAGCTAGAGTTAGAGAGCTAGAGTTGGAGAGCTAGAGTTGGAGAGCTAGAGTTAGAGAGCTAGAGTTGGAGAGCTAGAGTTGGAGAGCTAGAGTTAGAGAGCTAGAGTTAGAGAGCTAGAGTTAGAGAGCTAGAGTTAGAGAGCTAGAGTTAGAGAGCTAGAGTTAGAGAGCTAGAGTTAGAGAGCTAGAGTTGGAGAGCTAGAGTTGGAGAGCTAGAGTTAGAGAGCTAGAGTTAGAGAGCTAGAGTTGGAGAGCTAGAGTTGGAGAGCTAGAGTTAGAGAGCTAGAGTTGGAGAGCTAGAGTTAGAGAGCTAGAGTTAGAGAGCTAGAGTTAGAGAGCTAGAGTTGGAGAGCTAGAGTTGGAGAGCTAGAGTTAGAGAGCTAGAGTTAGAGAGCTAGAGTTAGAGAGCTAGAGTTGGAGAGCTAGAGTTAGAGAGCTGGAGTTAGAGAGCTAGAGTTGGGGAGCTAGAGTTAGAGAGCTAGAGTTGGGGAGTTAGAGAGCTAGAGTTAGAGAGCTAGAGTTAGAGAGCTAGAGTTGGAGAGCTAGAGTTGGAGAGATAGAGTTAGAGTTAGAGAGCTAGAGTTAGAGAGCTAGAGTTAGAGAGCTAGAGTTAGAGAGCTAGAGTTAGAGAGCTAGAGTTAGAGAGCTAGAGTTGGAGAGCTAGAGTTAGAGAGCTAGAGTTAGAGAGCTAGAGTTAGAGAGCTAGAGTTGGAGAGCTAGAGTTGGAGAGCTAGAGTAGGAGAGCTAGAGTTAGAGAGCTAGAGTTAGAGAGCTAGAGTTAGAGAGCTAGAGTTAGAGAGCTAGAGTTGGAGAGCTAGAGTTAGAGAGCTAGAGTTAGAGAGCTAGAGTTGGAGAGCTAGAGTTGGAGAGCTAGAGTTAGAGAGCTAGAGTTGGAGAGCTAGAGTTTGGAGAGCTAGAGTTGGAAGAGCTAGAGTTAGAGAGCTAGAGTTAGAGAGCTAGAGTTGGAGAGCTAGAGTTAGAGAGCTAGAGTTAGAGAGCTAGAGTTAGAGAGCTAAGAGTTGGAGAGCTAGAGTTAGAGAGCTAGAGTTGGAGAGCTAGAGTTGGAAGGCTAGAGTTAGAGAGCTAGAGTTGGAGAGCTAGAGTTAGAGAGCTAGAGTTGGAGAGCTAGAGTTAGAGAGCTAGAGTTAGAGAGCTAGAGTTAGAGAGCTAGAGTTGGAGAGCTAGAGTTGGAGAGCTAGAGTTGGAGAGCTAGAGTTAGAGAGCTAGAGTTAGAGAGCTAGAGTTAGAGAGCTAGAGTTGGAGAGCTAGAGTTAGAGAGCTAGAGTTAGAGAGCTAGAGTTAGAGAGCTAGAGTTAGAGAGCTAGAGTTAGAGAGCTAGAGTTTGAAGCTAGAGTTAGAGTTAGAGAGCTAGAGTTAGAGAGCTAGAGTTAGAGAGCTAGAGTTGGAGAGCTAGAGTTGGAGAGCTAGAGTTGGAGAGCTAGAGTTAGAGTTAGAGAGCTAGAGTTAGAGAGCTAGAGTTAGAGAGCTAGAGTTAGAGAGCTAGAGTTGGAGAGCTAGAGTTAGAGAGCTAGAGTTAGAGAGCTAGAGTTAGAGAGCTAGAGTTAGAGAGCTAGAGTTAGAGAGCTAGAGTTAGAGAGCTAGAGTTGGAGAGCTAGAGTTGGAGAGCTAGAGTTGGAGAGTTAGAGAGCTAGAGTTAGAGAGCTAGAGTTAGAGAGCTAGAGTTGGAGAGCTAGAGTTGGAGAGCTAGAGTTGGAGAGCTAGAGTTGGAGAGCTAGAGTTGGAGAGTTAGAGAGCTAGAGTTAGAGAGCTAGAGTTAGAGAGCTAGAGTTGGAGAGCTAGAGTTGGAGAGATAGAGTTAGAGTTAGAGAGCTAGAGTTAGAGAGCTAGAGTTAGAGAGCTAGAGTTAGAGAGCTAGAGTTGGGGAGCTAGAGTTAGAGAGCTAGAGTTGGGGAGTTAGAGAGCTAGAGTTAGAGAGCTAGAGTTAGAGAGCTAGAGTTAGAGAGCTAGAGTTGGAGAGCTAGAGTTGGAGAGATAGAGTTAGAGTTAGAGAGCTAGAGTTAGAGAGCTAGAGTTAGAGAGCTAGAGTTAGAGAGCTAGAGTTGGAGAGCTAGAGTTAGAGAGCTAGAGTTGGAGAGCTAGAGTTGGAGAGCTAGAGTTGGAGAGCTAGAGTTAGAGAGCTAGAGTTGGAGAGTTAGAGAGCTAGAGTTAGAGAGCTAGAGTTAGAGAGCTAGAGTTGGAGAGCTCGAGTTGGAGAGCTAGAGTTGGAGAGCTAGAGTTAGAGAGCTAGAGTTAGAGAGCTAGAGTTGGAGAGCTAGAGTTGGAGAGCTAGAGTTGGAGAGCTACAGTTAGAGAGCTAGAGTTAGAGAGCTAGAGTTAGAGTTAGAGTTTAGAGAGCTAGAGTTAGAGAGCTAGAGTTAGAGAGCTAGAGTTAGAGAGCTAGAGTTAGAGAGCTAGAGTTAGAGAGCTAGAGTTGGAGAGCTCGAGTTAGAGAGCTAGAGTTAGAGAGCTAGAGTTAGAGAGCTAGAGTTAGAGAGCTAGAGTTGGAGAGCTAGAGTTGGAGAGCTAGAGTTGGAGAGCTACAGTTAGAGAGCTAGAGTTAGAGAGCTAGAGTTAGAGTTAGAGAGCTAGAGTTAGAGAGCTAGAGTTAGAGTTAGGGAGCTAGAGTTAGAGAGCTAGAGTTAGAGTTAGAGAGCTAGAGTTAGAGAGCTAGAGTTAGAGAGCTAGAGATGGAGAGATAGAGTTGGAGAGTTAGAGAGCTAGAGTTAGAGAGCTAGAGTTAGAGAGCTAGAGTTGGAGAGCTAGAGTTGGAGAGCTAGAGTTGGAGAGCTAGAGTTAGAGTTAGAGAGCTAGAGTTAGAGAGCTAGAGTTAGAGAGCTAGAGTTGGAGAGCTAGAGTTGGAGAGCTAGAGTTAGAGAGCTAGAGTTGGAGAGCTAGAGTTGGAGAGCTAGAGTTGGAGAGCTAGAGTTAGAGAGCTAGAGTTAGAGAGCTAGAGTTGGAGAGCTAGAGTTAGAGAGCTAGAGTTAGAGAGCTAGAGTTAGAGAGCTAGAGTTGGAGAGCTAGAGTTAGAGAGCTAGAGTTGGAGAGCTAGAGTTGGAAGGGTAGAGTTAGAGAGCTAGAGTTGGAAGGCTAGAGTTAGAGAGCTAGAGTTGGAGAGCTAGAGTTAGAGAGCTAGAGTTAGAGAGCTAGAGTTAGAGAGCTAGAGTTGGAGAGCTAGAGTTGGAGAGCTAGAGTTGGAGAGCTAGAGTTAGAGAGCTAGAGTTAGAGAGCTAGAGTTAGAGAGCTAGAGTTGGAGAGCTAGAGTTAGAGAGCTAGAGTTAGAGAGCTAGAGTTAGAAGGCTAGAGTTAGAGAGCTAGAGTTAGAGAGCTAGAGTTTGAAGGCTAGAGTTAGAGTTAGAGAGCTAGAGTTAGAGAGCTAGAGCTAGAGAGCTAGAGTTGGAGAGCTAGAGTTGGAGAGCTAGAGTTGGAGAGCTAGAGTTAGAGTTAGAGAGCTAGAGTTAGACAGCTAGAGTTAGAGAGCTAGAGTTAGAGAGCTAGAGTTGGGGAGCTAGAGTTAGAGAGCTAGAGTTAGAGAGCTAGAGTTAGAGAGCTAGAGTTAGAGAGCTAGAGTTAGAGAGCGAGAGTTAGAGAGCGAGAGTTGGAGAGCTAGAGTTGGAGAGCTAGAGTTGGAGAGTTAGAGAGCTAGAGTTAGAGAGCTAGAGTTAGAGATCTAGAGTTGGAGAGCTAGAGTTGGAGAGCTGGAGTTGGAGAGCTAGAGTTGGATAGCTAGAGTTGGAGAGTTAGAGAGCTAGAGTTAGAGAGCTAGAGTTAGAGAGCTAGAGTTGGAGAGCTAGAGTTGGAGAGATAGAGTTAGAGTTAGAGAGCTAGAGTTAGAGAGCTAGAGTTAGAGAGCTAGAGTTAGAGAGCTAGAGTTGGGGAGCTAGAGTTAGAGAGCTAGAGTTGGGGAGTTAGAGAGCTAGAGTTAGAGAGCTAGAGTTAGAGAGCTAGAGTTAGAGAGCTAGAGTTGGAGAGCTAGAGTTGGAGAGATAGAGTTAGAGTTAGAGAGCTAGAGTTAGAGAGCTAGAGTTAGAGAGCTAGAGTTAGAGAGCTAGAGTTGGGGAGCTAGAGTTAGAGAGCTAGAGTTGGGGAGCTCGAGTTGGAGAGCTAGAGTTGGAGAGCTAGATTTAGAGAGCTAGAGTTGGAGAGTTAGAGAGCTAGAGTTAGAGAGCTAGAGTTAGAGAGCTAGAGTTGGAGAGCTCGAGTTGGAGAGCTAGAGTTGGAGAGCTAGAGTTAGAGAGCTAGAGTTAGAGAGCTAGAGTTGGAGAGCTAGAGTTGGAGAGCTAGAGTTGGAGAGCTACAGTTAGAGAGCTAGAGTTAGAGAGCTAGAGTTAGAGTTAGAGTTAGAGAGCTAGAGTTAGAGAGCTAGAGTTAGAGAGCTAGAGTTAGAGAGCTAGAGTTAGAGAGCTAGAGTTAGAGAGCTAGAGTTGGAGAGCTCGAGTTAGAGAGCTAGAGTTAGAGAGCTAGAGTTAGAGAGCTAGAGTTAGAGAGCTAGAGTTGGAGAGCTAGAGTTGGAGAGCTAGAGTTGGAGAGCTACAGTTAGAGAGCTAGAGTTAGAGAGCTAGAGTTAGAGTTAGAGAGCTAGAGTTAGAGAGCTAGAGTTAGAGTTAGGGAGCTAGAGTTAGAGAGCTAGAGTTAGAGTTAGAGAGCTAGAGTTAGAGAGCTAGAGTTAGAGAGTTAGAGAGCTAGAGTTAGAGAGCTAGAGTTAGAGAGCTAGAGTTGGAGAGCTAGAGTTGGAGAGCTAGAGTTAGAGTTAGAGAGCTAGAGTTAGAGAGCTAGAGTTAGAGAGCTGAAGTTAGAGAGCTAGAGTTGGGGAGCTAGAGTTAGAGAGCTAAAGTTGGAGAGCTAGAGTTGGAGAGCTAGAGTTGGAGAGCTAGAGTTGGGGAGCTAGAGTTAGAGAGCTAGAGTTAGAGAGCGAGAGTTGGAGAGCTAGAGTTGGAGAGCTAGAGTTGGAGAGCTAGAGTTAGAGAGCTAGAGTTGGAGAGCTAGAGTTGGAGAGCTAGAGTTGGAGAGCTAGAGTTGGAGAGTTAGAGAGCAAGAGTTAGAGAGCTAGAGTTAGAGAGCTAGAGTTGGGCTAGAGTTAGAGAGCTAGAGTTAGAGAGCTAGAGTTAGAGAGCTAGAGTTGGAGAGCTAGAGTTAGAGAGCTAGAGTTAGAGAGCTAGAGTTAGAGAGCGAGAGTTAGAGAGCGAGAGTTGGAGAGCTAGAGTTGGAGAGCTAGAGTTAGAGAGCTAGAGTTAGAGAGCTAGAGTGGAGAGCTAGAGTTGGAGAGCTAGAGTTAGAGAGCTAGAGTTGGAGAGCTAGAGTTGGAGAGCTAGAGTTAGAGAGCTAGAGTTAGAGAGCTAGAGTTAGAGAGCTAGAGTTAGAGAGCGAGAGTTAGAGAGCGAGAGTTGGAGAGCTAGAGTTGGAGAGCTAGAGTTAGAGAGCTAGAGTTAGAGAGCTAGAGTTGGAGAGCTAGAGTTGGAGAGCTAGAGTTAGAGAGCTAGAGTTGGAGAGCTAGAGTTAGAGAGCTAGAGTTAGAGAGCTAGAGTTAGAGAGCGAGAGTTGGAGAGCTAGAGTTGGAGAGCTAGAGTTAGAGAGCTAGAGTTAGAGAGCTAGAGTTAGAGAGCTAGAGTTGGAGAGCTAGAGTTAGAGAGCTAGAGTTAGAGAGCTAGAGTTAGAGAGTGAGAGTTAGAGAGCGAGAGTTGGAGAGCTAGAGTTGGAGAGCTAGAGTTGGAGAGTTAGAGAGCTAGAGTTAGAGAGCTAGAGTTAGAGAGCTAGAGTTGGAGAGCTAGAGTTGGAGAGCTAGAGTTGGAGAGCTAGAGTTAGAGAGCTAGAGTTAGAGTTAGAGAGCTAGAGTTGAAGAGCTAGAGTTAGAGTTAGAGAGCTAGAGTTAGAGAGCTAGAGTTAGAGAGCTAGAGTTAGAGAGCTAGAGTTGGGGAGCTAGAGTTCGAGAGCTAGAGTTAGAGAGCTAGAGTTAGAGAGCTAGATTTAGAGAGATAGATTTGGAGAGTTAGAGAGCTAGAGTTAGAGAGCTAGAGTTAGAGAGCTAGAGTTAGAGAGCTAGAGTTGGAGAGCTCAAGTTGGAGAGCTAGAGTTGGAGAGCTAGAGTTGGAGAGCTAGAGTTAGAGTTAGAGAGCTAGAGTTAGAGAGCTAGAGTTGGAGAGCTAGAGTTGGAGAGCTAGAGTTGGAGAGCTACAGTTAGAGAGCTACAGTTAGAGAGCTAGTTAGAGTTAGAGAGCTAGAGTTAGAGAGCTAGAGTTAGAGAGCTACAGTTAGAGAGCTAGAGTTAGAGTTAGAGAGCTAGAGTTAGAGAGCTAGAGTTAGAGAGCTAGAGTTAGAGAGCTAGAGTTAGAGAGCTACAGTTAGAGAGCTAGAGTTAGAGTTAGAGAGCTAGAGTTGGAGAGCTAGAGTTAGAAAGCTAGAGTTGGAGAGCTAGAGTTGGAGAGCTAGAGTTGGAGAGCTAGAGTTAGAGAGCTAGAGTTGGAGAGCTAGAGTTAGAGAGCTAGAGTTAGAGAGCTAGAGTTAGAGAGCTAGAGTTGGAGAGCTAGAGTTAGAGAGCTAGAGTTGGAGAGCTAGAGTTGGAAGGGTAGAGTTAGAGAGCTAGATTTGGAAGGCTAGAGTTAGAGAGCTAGAGTTGGAGAGCTAGAGTTAGAGAGCTAGAGTTAGAGAGCTAGAGTTAGAGAGCTAGAGTTGGAGAGCTAGAGTTGGAGAGCTAGAGTTGGAGAGCTAGAGTTAGAGAGCTAGAGTTAGAGAGCTAGAGTTAGAGAGCTAGAGTTGGAGAGCTAGAGTTAGAGAGCTAGAGTTAGAGAGCTAGAGTTAGAAGGCTAGAGTTAGAGAGCTAGAGTTAGAGAGCTAGAGTTTGAAGGCTAGAGTTAGAGTTAGAGAGCTAGAGTTAGAGAGCTAGAGCTAGAGAGCTAGAGTTGGAGAGCTAGAGTTGGAGAGCTAGAGTTGGAGAGCTAGAGTTAGAGTTAGAGAGCTAGAGTTAGACAGCTAGAGTTAGAGAGCTAGAGTTAGAGAGCTAGAGTTGGGGAGCTAGAGTTAGAGAGCTAGAGTTAGAGAGCTAGAGTTAGAGAGCTAGAGTTAGAGAGCTAGAGTTAGAGAGCGAGAGTTAGAGAGCGAGAGTTGGAGAGCTAGAGTTGGAGAGCTAGAGTTGGAGAGTTAGAGAGCTAGAGTTAGAGAGCTAGAGTTAGAGATCTAGAGTTGGAGAGCTAGAGTTGGAGAGCTGGAGTTGGAGAGCTAGAGTTGGATAGCTAGAGTTGGAGAGTTAGAGAGCTAGAGTTAGAGAGCTAGAGTTAGAGAGCTAGAGTTGGAGAGCTAGAGTTGGAGAGATAGAGTTAGAGTTAGAGAGCTAGAGTTAGAGAGCTAGAGTTAGAGAGCTAGAGTTAGAGAGCTAGAGTTGGGGAGCTAGAGTTAGAGAGCTAGAGTTGGGGAGTTAGAGAGCTAGAGTTAGAGAGCTAGAGTTAGAGAGCTAGAGTTAGAGAGCTAGAGTTGGAGAGCTAGAGTTGGAGAGATAGAGTTAGAGTTAGAGAGCTAGAGTTAGAGAGCTAGAGTTAGAGAGCTAGAGTTAGAGAGCTAGAGTTGGGGAGCTAGAGTTAGAGAGCTAGAGTTGGGGAGCTCGAGTTGGAGAGCTAGAGTTGGAGAGCTAGATTTAGAGAGCTAGAGTTGGAGAGTTAGAGAGCTAGAGTTAGAGAGCTAGAGTTAGAGAGCTAGAGTTGGAGAGCTCGAGTTGGAGAGCTAGAGTTGGAGAGCTAGAGTTAGAGAGCTAGAGTTAGAGAGCTAGAGTTGGAGAGCTAGAGTTGGAGAGCTAGAGTTGGAGAGCTACAGTTAGAGAGCTAGAGTTAGAGAGCTAGAGTTAGAGTTAGAGTTAGAGAGCTAGAGTTAGAGAGCTAGAGTTAGAGAGCTAGAGTTAGAGAGCTAGAGTTAGAGAGCTAGAGTTAGAGAGCTAGAGTTGGAGAGCTCGAGTTAGAGAGCTAGAGTTAGAGAGCTAGAGTTAGAGAGCTAGAGTTAGAGAGCTAGAGTTGGAGAGCTAGAGTTGGAGAGCTAGAGTTGGAGAGCTACAGTTAGAGAGCTAGAGTTAGAGAGCTAGAGTTAGAGTTAGAGAGCTAGAGTTAGAGAGCTAGAGTTAGAGTTAGGGAGCTAGAGTTAGAGAGCTAGAGTTAGAGTTAGAGAGCTAGAGTTAGAGAGCTAGAGTTAGAGAGCTAGAGATGGAGAGATAGAGTTGGAGAGTTAGAGAGCTAGAGTTAGAGAGCTAGAGTTAGAGAGCTAGAGTTGGAGAGCTAGAGTTGGAGAGCTAGAGTTGGAGAGCTAGAGTTAGAGTTAGAGAGCTAGAGTTAGAGAGCTAGAGTTAGAGAGCTGAAGTTAGAGAGCTAGAGTTGGGGAGCTAGAGTTAGAGAGCTAAAGTTGGAGAGCTAGAGTTGGAGAGCTAGAGTTGGAGAGCTAGAGTTGGGGAGCTAGAGTTAGAGAGCTAGAGTTAGAGAGCGAGAGTTGGAGAGCTAGAGTTGGAGAGCTAGAGTTAGAGAGCTAGAGTTAGAGAGCTAGAGTTGGAGAGCTAGAGTTGGAGAGCTAGAGTTAGAGAGCTAGAGTTGGAGAGCTAGAGTTGGAGAGCTAGAGTTGGAGAGCTAGAGTTGGAGAGTTAGAGAGCAAGAGTTAGAGAGCTAGAGTTAGAGAGCTAGAGTTGGGGAGCTAGAGTTAGAGAGCTAGAGTTAGAGAGCTAGAGTTAGAGAGCTAGAGTTGGAGAGCTAGAGTTAGAGAGCTAGAGTTAGAGAGCTAGAGTTAGAGAGCGAGAGTTAGAGAGCGAGAGTTGGAGAGCTAGAGTTGGAGAGCTAGAGTTAGAGAGCTAGAGTTAGAGAGCTAGAGTTGGAGAGCTAGAGTTGGAGAGCTAGAGTTAGAGAGCTAGAGTTGGAGAGCTAGAGTTGGAGAGCTAGAGTTAGAGAGCTAGAGTTAGAGAGCTAGAGTTAGAGAGCTAGAGTTAGAGAGCGAGAGTTAGAGAGCGAGAGTTGGAGAGCTAGAGTTGGAGAGCTAGAGTTAGAGAGCTAGAGTTAGAGAGCTAGAGTTGGAGAGCTAGAGTTGGAGAGCTAGAGTTAGAGAGCTAGAGTTGGAGAGCTAGAGTTAGAGAGCTAGAGTTAGAGAGCTAGAGTTAGAGAGCGAGAGTTGGAGAGCTAGAGTTGGAGAGCTAGAGTTAGAGAGCTAGAGTTAGAGAGCTAGAGTTAGAGAGCTAGAGTTGGAGAGTGAGAGTTAGAGAGCGAGAGTTGGAGAGCTAGAGTTGGAGAGCTAGAGTTGGAGAGTTAGAGAGCTAGAGTTAGAGAGCTAGAGTTAGAGAGCTAGAGTTGGAGAGCTAGAGTTGGAGAGCTAGAGTTGGAGAGCTAGAGTTAGAGAGCTAGAGTTAGAGTTAGAGAGCTAGAGTTGAAGAGCTAGAGTTAGAGTTAGAGAGCTAGAGTTAGAGAGCTAGAGTTAGAGAGCTAGAGTTAGAGAGCTAGAGTTGGGGAGCTAGAGTTCGAGAGCTAGAGTTAGAGAGCTAGAGTTAGAGAGCTAGATTTAGAGAGATAGATTTGGAGAGTTAGAGAGCTAGAGTTAGAGAGCTAGAGTTAGAGAGCTAGAGTTAGAGAGCTAGAGTTGGAGAGCTCAAGTTGGAGAGCTAGAGTTGGAGAGCTAGAGTTGGAGAGCTAGAGTTAGAGTTAGAGAGCTAGAGTTAGAGAGCTAGAGTTGGAGAGCTAGAGTTGGAGAGCTAGAGTTGGAGAGCTACAGTTAGAGAGCTACAGTTAGAGAGCTAGTTAGAGTTAGAGAGCTAGAGTTAGAGAGCTACAGTTAGAGAGCTACAGTTAGAGAGCTAGAGTTAGAGTTAGAGAGCTAGAGTTAGAGAGCTAGAGTTAGAGAGCTAGAGTTAGAGACCTAGAGATGGAGAGCTAGAGTTGGGGAGCTAGAGTTAGAGAGCTGAAGTTGGAGAGCTAGAGTTAGAGAGCTAGAGTTAGAGAGCTAGATTTAGAGAGCTAGAGTTGGAGAGTTAGAGAGCTAGAGTTAGAGAGCTAGAGTTAGAGAGCTAGAGTTGGAGAGCTCAAGTTGGAGAGCTAGAGTTGGAGAGCTAGAGTTGGAGAGCTAGAGAGCTAGAGTTAGAGAGCTAGAGTTGGAGAGCTAGAGTTGGAGAGCTAGAGTTGGATAGCTACAGTTAGAGAGCTACAGTTAGAGAGCTAGAGTTAGAGTTAGAGAGCTAGAGTTAGAGAGCTAGAGTTAGAGAGCTACAGTTAGAGAGCTAGAGTTAGAGTTAGAGAGCTAGAGTTAGAGAGCTAGAGTTAGAGACCTAGAGATGGAGAGCTAGAGTTGGAGAGTTAGAGAGCTAGAGTTAGAGAGCTAGAGTTGGGGAGCTAGAGTTAGAGAGCTAAAGTTGGAGAGCTAGAGTTAGAGAGCTAGAGTTAGAGAGCTAGAGTTAGAGAGCTAGATTTAGAGAGCTAGAGTTGGAGAGTTAGAGAGCTAGAGTTAGAGAGCTAGAGTTAGAGAGCTAGAGCTGGAGAGCTCAAGTTGGAGAGCTATAGTTGGAGAGCTATAGTTGGAGAGCTAGAGTTAGTGTTAGAGAGCTAGAGTTAGAGAGCTAGAGTTAGAGAGCTAGAGTTAGAGAGCTAGAGTTGGAGAGCTAGAGTTAGAGAGCTAGAGTTGGAGAGCTAGAGTAGAGTTAGAGAGCTAGAGTTAGAGAGCTAGAGTTAGAGAGCTAGAGTTAGAGAGCTAGAGTTGGAGAGCTAGAGTTGGAGAGCTAGAGTTGGAGAGCTAGAGTTAGAGAGCTACATTTAGAGACCTAGAGATGGAGAGCTAGAGTTGGAGAGTTATAGAGCTAGAGTTAGAGAGCTAGAGTTGGAGAGCTAGAGTTGGAGAGCTAGAGTTGGAGAGCTAGAGTTGGAGAGCTAGAGTTAGAGAGCTAGAGTTAGAGAGCTGAAGTTAGAGAGCTGGAGTTGGGGAGCTAGAGTTAGAGAGCTAAAGTTGGAGAGCTAGAGTTGGAGAGCTAGAGTTGGAGAGCTAGAGTTGGAGAGCTAGAGTTAGAGAGCTAGAGTTAGAGAGCTAGAGTTAGAGAGCTAGAGATGGAGAGCTAGAGTTGGAGAGCTAGAGTTAGAGAGCTAGAGTTAGAGAGCTATAGTTGGAGAGCTAGAGTTGGAGAGTTAGAGAGCTAGAGTTAGAGAGCTAGAGTTAGAGAGCTAGAGTTGGAGAGCTAGAGTTGGAGAGCTAGAGTTAGAGTTAGAGAGCTAGAGTTAGAGAGCTAGAGTTAGAGAGCTGAAGTTAGAGAGCTAGAGTTGGGGAGCTAGAGTTAGAGAGCTAAAGTTGGAGAGCTAGAGTTACAGAGCTAGAGTTGGAGAGCTAGAGTTGGAGAGCTAGAGTTAGAGTTAGAGAGCTAGAGTTAGAGAGCTAGAGTTAGAGAGCTAGAGTTAGAGAGCTATAGTTGGAGAGCTAGAGTTGGAGAGTTAGAGAGCTAGAGTTAGAGAGCTAGAGTTGGAGAGCTAGAGTTGGAGAGCTAGAGTTGGAGAGCTAGAGTTAGAGTTAGAGAGCTAGAGTTAGAGAGCTAGAGTTAGAGAGCTGAAGTTAGAGAGCTAGAGTTGGGGAGCTAGAGTTAGAGAGCTAAAGTTGGAGACCTAGAGTTGGAGAGCTAGAGTTGGAGAGCTAGAGTTGGAGAGCTAGAGTTGGAGAGCTAGAGTTGGAGAGCTAGAGTTACAGAGCTAGAGTTAGAGAGCTAGAGTTAGAGAGCTAGAGTTGGCAAAAAGCCAGTTGGAGTGTTTGCCCCTTCACAAGCCAAAGCGAATCGTTGGTTTCGACAAATAACAAATATTGAGTTGAAGTTTATGCAAACGTGCTATTTAAAAAAACATTGATTTTGACTGACTGTGTACCTCAATGTCTTCCCCAGATTCCCGTGTGCAGCTGGACTGGAATAGAACTCTCACAGGCAAAATTATGCATCCTAAGATCAAGTGGCTGTTTCTGATCCAACTACTGCTGATTGAACAAGCTCTGTGTAGGACACCAACTCCCCCTGCTCTGAAGAACACTCCGGCCTTCAAGACCTCTGTCTTAGAGGAGGGGGACACTATCAAAAAGGGGAAGCAGTTGCTCCTTGGATCCCAGACCCAGCTTGGTCTTCCATTAGGTGCAGCGGAGAGTGCGGCCCCTGAAGAGTGGGTGGTGCAGGATGAGGCCAGGGCACAGTCTGCTCAGCGTGTCGTCACCAAGCTCAAGGCCAAGCTGCAGGGCAGAATCCTCATCCAGGCCAACACCAGCTGTGAGGAGTTGCTGTCTGCCTCCACCCTGCAGGACCCCTCCTCCACCCTGTTGCCCCGGGAGCTCCTGGGCCTCTCCCTAGTGCCCGTGCTGGTGGTGGCAGGCTGTCCCCGGGAGGCCCAGACCCTGGTGCTCAGGCTGTACAACCTGCTGGGGGTGGAGGACACTGAGGAGCTCCTCATAGAGGTGGAGAGTATGATGGCGAGTGGAGCACCTCATCCCAGAGCCACAACACCCCCTGCCTCACATGTGGGGAAGGTCCAAGCAGAGCGCCACCTCCAGGCAGTGATGTTCAACATCCAGCAGCTGGCCAGGGCTGGGGAGGGCCATAGGGGACAGGGGGCCTCTGGAAAGGGGAAGCAAGAGCAGTGTCAGGGCTGGACCAGGGTGAATGGGACCCTGCTGTTAGGGGATGCGATGGAGGGAGCCACAGGGGGGCTGGAGGAGGCAATAAGGGCCTGTGAGAGCCAAGGGTCCATGTGTGCGGGTGTGTCCCGTAACAGAGGGCAGTACCAGGCAGTTCTGAAGCCAGGCAGCCGGGTGGTGCCTTCTGAGGACTCTGACTCAGAATGCTGGATTCGACAGTGCCAGGTGCAGGAGGAGAAGTCACCTGTGGCCTCAGGGCGGCGGGCGCGGCGCAGCCCCCAGCGGAACTGCGTCAACAAGAAGGAGGAGCGGGTGTACAACGTGGTGGAGTGGATCCCTGTCGTCAGCACCCTTTACAACCTGGGCACGGCCGTCTACTACACCTCTGTCAACTGCTCCGAGATGGCCAAGGAGAGAGCCATCCTCAGCGCCGTCGACCTTGGCACAGACGCCCTTATGGCCGTCACTGGGGGAACAGTGGGTGTAGCGGGCTACGTTGCCGGGGCAGGCGTGAAGACAGGGGTGAAGGCTGGGATCAAGTACCTGCTGTCCTCCATGAAACAGCATGAGGACCTAATAGTTAATGAGTACAGTTGGGAGGAGGGAGTCATTACCATACAGTAAACAGCCAGTAGCCTGGTAGGTAGTCAGATATGATTTTGCTTCAGCCAATGGCATCATAAAGAGATGTGGCGACCAGGAAGTGGTCTCAGGGAACCCCTGAGTCAACCCTCTTAGACCACCTTGACCTCTCCTCCACCCCATCCTCTCAACCCAAACCCCTCCTCTCCTCCTTCAGCATTATTGGTCAGGTCAGACTCAATTTCCACCTCTGATACTTCAAGTGCAGGGACTATTTTAACGGTACTACTAATCAGTTGATGTTTTGTTGTTCTGCCTCCTCTGGAAACAGATGGAGCAAAATTCAAGCTGGCTATTTGTAAAAATGTAAACTCATTGATTTATAAGCAACTTTTCATTGGCATGAAAGTGTGCAACTGCCCTTGAAAAAAAATCATTGATTGATTAAATTATCATTCTAGCTAGTTGTTTTTTTACGACTACTTTTGAGTGTCTTCTTTGACCAAATCCATAACTTCATCATTATATCAGGTAAGAATGAGTCATGACTGATTGAATATAAACTTTTAGCTTAGTCATTGCAAAGGAATTCACAACACTTTTCCAGAGCCTTTCAATGTGTTTTTTTTTCACTGCAAATTGATTGGACAAAACACAGGTAGGGGAGAGGGGGTAAGTTGAGAATTTTTTTACATTCTGCATCACTCCGTCAAGAGAAATATAGTATTCTTTCTAACAAAGATATCTACATATATTTCAGGATGTTGTGTATCCCTGGAAATAATCAGAATTCATGGAAAAATGAAAGTTTTTTAAACATAGCTTGTCCAAAAAAAGGTATCTTGGCACAATTTACCCAGGTATGGGGTAATTTGGGCCACGAAAGGGAGTAAGTTAAGCCGCCTACACATTTCTGTACTGAATTAAATATAACCAGTACCTTTTTAAAAACATGTCTATCTTTATTTCCGAAACACAATTCAACACATTTTTTGTCTTTGAATAATTTTAAGCATCTTTGAACACAGGCTTATGACCTGACAAAGACTTTGTACTTTTTTAAAACACTTTTAACATGGGCCAGGCCCTGTTGTTACCTCATCTCCCAGCAATAATACATTGCATTATGTCTGAGAAGAAAACTTGCTCAACTTGCCGTTAGCTCAACCATTGCCCACACAGCTACAAGGATGCACTTTTATGCTAAGTTTAGGACCTCATATTGAAGTTTATAAAGACCCCAACTGATGTATAGAACAATCTCAAAATTATCTACTTTGGTTTAGACGTGGTGAAAATCTGTTTTTTGGACCTAACTTGCTTACCTCCTTTTCCATGTGGTTTCTTCCATTACAGACTACATGAAATGATGACCTCCTTCTAAATATTGGTCAAATTATACATTTTGTGTTTCCCAACAATGCAGAGAGAAAATTAAAAAAAATATATTTTTAAATGATAACATGAGGAATAAATACACAATGAGTAATGTTAACTAGGCTATAAACATGGGGCACCAGTACCGAGTCGATGTGCAGGGGTACCAGTTTTTATTTTATTTTTTATTATATTTCACCTTTATTTAACCAGGTAGGCAAGTTGAGAAGAAGTTCTCATTTACAATTGCGACCTGGCCAAGATAAAGCAAAGCAGTTCGACACATACAACAACACAGAGTTACACATGGAGTAAAACAAACTTACAGTCAATAATACAGTAGAAACAAGTCTATATACGATGTGAGCAAATGAGGTGAGATAAGGGAGGTAAAGGCAAAAAAAAGGCCATGGTGGCAAAGTAAATACAATATAGCAAGTAAAACACTGGTATGGTAGATTTGCACTGAAAGAATGTGCAAAATAGAAATAAAAATAATGGGGTGCAAAGGAGCAAAATAAATCAATTAAATAAATACAGTAGGGAAAGAGGTAGTTGTTTGGGCTAAATTATAGGTGGGCTATGTACAGGTGCAGTAATCTGTGAGCTGCTTTGACAGCTGGTGCTTAAAGCTAGTGAGGGAGATACGTGTTTACAGTTTCAGAGGTTTTTGTAGTTCGTTCCAGTCATTGGCAGTAGAGAACTGGAAGGAGAGGCAGCCAAAGAAAGAATTGGTTTTGGGGGTGACCAGAGAGATATACCTGCTGGAGCGCGTGCTACAGGTGGGTGATGCTATGGTGACCAGCGAGCTGAGATAAGGGGGGACTTTACCTAGCAGGGTCTTGTAGATGACATGGAGCCAGTGGGTTTGGCGACGAGTATGAAGCGAGGGACAGCCAACGAGAGATTACAGGTCACAATGGTGGGTAGTATATGGGGCTTTGATGACAAAACAGATGGCACTGTGATAGACTGCATCCAATTTGTTGAGTAGGGTATTGGAGGCTATTTTGTAAATGACATCGCCGAAGTCGAGGATTGGTAGGATGGCCAGTTTTACAAGGGTATGTTTGGCAGCATGAGTGAAGGATACTTTCTTGAGAAATAGGAAGCCAATTCTAGATTTAACTTTAGATTGTAGATGTTTGATGTGGGTCTGGAAGGAGCGTTTACAGTCTAACCAGACACCTAGGTATTTGTAGTTGTCCACGTATTCTAAGTCAGAGCCGTCCAGAGTAGTGATGTTGGACAGGCGGGCAGGTGCAGGCAGCGATCTGTTGAAGAGCACGCATTTAGTTTTACTTGTATTTAAGAGCAATTGGAGGCCACGGAAGGAGAGTTGTATGGCATTGAAGCTTGCCTGGAGGGTTGTTAACACAGTGTCCAAAGAAGGGCCAGAAGTATACAGAATGGTGTAGTCTGCATAGAGGTGGATCAGAGACTCACCAGCAGCAAGAGCGACATCATTGATGTATACAGAGAAGAGAGTCGGTCCAAGAATTGAACCCTGTGGCACCCCCATAGAAACTGCCAGAGGTCCGGACAACAGACCCTCCGATTTGACACACTGAACTCTATCAGAGAAGTAGTTGGTGAACCAGGCGAGGCAATAATTTGAGAAACCAAAGCTGTCGAGTCTGCCAATGAGGATGTGGTGATTGACAGAGTCGAAAGCCTTGGCCAGATCAATGAATACGGCTGCACAGTAATGTTTCTTATCAATGGCGGTTAAGATATCGTTTAGGACCTTGAGCGTGACTAAGGTGCACCCATGACCAGCTCTGAAACCAGATTGCAAAGCAGAGAGGGTATGGTGAGATTCGAAATGGTCGGTAATCTGTTTGTTGACTTGGCTTTCGAAGACCTTAGAAAGGCAGGGTAGGATAGATATAGGTCTGTAGCAGTTTGGGTCTAGAGTGTCCCCCCCCTTTGAAGAGGGTGATGACTGCAGCTGCTTTCCATTCTTTGGGAATCTCAGACGACACGAAAGAGAGGTTGAACAGGCTAGTAATAGGGGTGGCAACAATTTCGGCAGATCATTTTAGAAAGAAAGGGTCCAGATTGTCTAGCCCGGCTGATTTGTAGGGGTCCAGATTTTGCAGGTCTTTCAGAACATCAGCTGACTGGATTTGGGAGAAGGAGAAATGGGGAAGGCTTGGGGCGAGTTGCTGTGGGGGGTGCAGTGCTGTTGACCTGGGTTGGGATAGCCAGGTGGAAAAAATGGCCAACCGTAAAAAAATGCTTATTGAAATTCTCAATTATAATGGATTTATCAGTGGTGACAGTGTTTCCTATCTTCAGTGCAGTGGGCAGCTGGGAGGAGGTGTTCTTATTCTCCATGGACTTTACAGTGTCTCAGAACTTTTTTTGAGTTAGTGTTGCAGGAACTAAATTTCTGCTTGAAAAAGCTAGCCTTGGCTTTTCTAACTGCCTGTGTATAATGGTTTCTAGCTTCCCTGAAAAGCTGCATATCACGAGGGCTGTTCGATGCTAATGCAGAACGACCATAGGATGTTTTTGTGTTGGTTAAAGGCAGTCAGGTCTGGGGAGAACCAAGGGCTATATCTGTTCCTGGTTCAATTTTTTTTAAATTGGGCATGCTTATTTAAGATGGTTAGGAAGGCATTTAAAAAAATAACCAGGTATCCTCTACTGAAGGGATGAGATCAATATCCTTCCAGGTCGATTTGAAAGGCCTGCTCGCTGAAGTGTAATGAGGCAGTGATCGCTGAGATCTTGGTTGAAGACAGCAGAAGTGTATTTAGAGGGCAAGTTGGTTAGGATGATATCTATGAGGGTGCCCGTGTTTACGGCTTTGGGGAGGTACCTGGTAGGTTCATTGATAATTTGTGTGAGATTGATGGCATCAAGTTTAGATTATAGGATGGCTGGGGCGTTAAGCATGTTCCAGTTTAGGTCGCCTAGCAGCACGAGCTCTGAAGATAGATGGGGGGCAATCAGTTCACATATGGTGTCCAGAGCACAGCTGGGGGCAGAGGGTGGTCTGTAGCAGGCAGCAATGTTGAAAGACTTGTTTTTAGAGAGGTGGATTTTTAAAAGTAGAAGTTCAAATTGTTTGGGTACAGACCTGGATAATAGGACAGAACTCTGCAGGCTATCTTTGCAGTAGATTGCAACACCGCCCCCTTTGGCAGGTTCTATCTTGTCTGAAAATGTTGTAGTTAGGGATGAAAATGTCAGAATTTTTGGTGGTCTTCAGGATTCAGGAGTCTGACACAGCTAGAACATCCGGGTTGGCAAAGTGTGCTAAAGCAGTGAATAAAACAAACTTAGGGAGGAGGCTTCTAATGTTAACATGCATGAAACCAAGGCTATTACGGTTACAGAAGTCATCAAAAGAGAGCACCTGGGGAAAAGGAGTGGAGCTAGGCACTGCAGGGCCTGGATTCACCTCTACATCACCAGAGGAAAAGAAGAGGAGTAGGATAAGGGTACGGCTAAAAGCAATGAGAATTGGCCGTCTAGAACGTCTGGAACAGAGAGTAAAAGGAGGTTTCTGGGGGCGATGAAATAGCTTCAAGGTATAATGGACAGACAAAGTTATGGTAGGATGTGAATACAGTGGAGGTAAACCAAGCTATTGAGTGATAATGAGAGAGATATTGTCTCTAGAAACATCATTGAAACCAGGAGATGTCATTGCATGTGTGGGTGGTGGAACTAATAGGTTGGATAAGGTATAGTGAGCAGGACTAGAGGCTCTACAGTGAAATAAGCCAATAAACACTAACCAGAACAGCAATGGACAAGGCATATTGACATTAAGGAGAGGCATGCTTAGTCGAGTGATCAAAAGGGTCCAGTGAGTAGTGAGGTTGGTTGGGGTCACGGCAATTCAGACAGCTAGCCGGGCCATCGGTAGCAAGCTAGCATAGGATGGAGGTCTGTTTTTAGCCACCTGGTGCGTTTCCGTCGGTAGGATTAGTGGGGTTCCGTGTGGTAGAGGGGATCAATCCAATCAATCCAATCCGATTAGCGGACCACAGATGGGCGTTCAGGTAACGTCGCGATGAAGGAGCCAGCTGGATAACTCCCTCGGGCAGATAATGTCGGTAGTCGAGTTGTGAAGACCCGGTGGGGCTCCGCGTTGGCAGTAAAACGGGTCCGGATAGGTGATTGTAGCCCAGGAGTGGCTGATGGAACTCTTCAGCTGGCTAGCTCCGGAATAATTTATGTTTGCTCCGGGATCGACGTAAGCCGATAGTCACACGGATAGCAGCTAGCTAGCTGTGAGATCCAGGAATAAATGTCCAGAGCTTGCGGTTGAAATCCGGGGACATGGAGAGAAAAATAGGTCCGGTATGTTCCAGTCCGAGCCGCACCGTACAAAACTGGCGATAGATTTTCGAGCTAAAGGATAGCTGATGACCACAAACCGTTGTTAGCTGAATACTAACGATTAGCCAGTAAAGAAGCTAACTAGCTTCTGGCTAGTTTCTGATTAGCTTCTTGTTAGCTTCAGGCTAGCTTCTGGTTAGCTTCTGGTTCGCTTCTATGGAGGATTACAGATTTGAGGTAAATAATACTTTTATTTTTTTATAAATTGGTGAGGTGGGTTGCAGGAGAGTGTTCTGAAGTTGAGTTTATGGAAAAGAAAAAAATTATATAAAAAGGTATGCGAAGAAAGTTGTAAATATATATATATACGGGACACGACAAGACGAGGACAAAAGACGTCTGACTGCTATGCCATCTTGGTGACATACTTAAAGTTAATTGAGGTAGATACAGTGGGGAGAACAAGTATTTGATACACTGCCAATTTTGCAGGTTTTCCTACTTACAAAGCATGTAGGGGTCTGTAATGTTTATCATAGGTACACTTCAACTGTGAGAGACGGAATCTAAAACAAAAATCCAGAAAATCACAATGTATGATTTTTTAAGTAATTAATTTGCATTTTATTGCACCGGGGCGCTGTAATATGTATGTAAGTGTGTTTGTGTTGGTATGCGTGTGTGTGTCAAACATTTTCTGTAAGTCTTCACAAGGTTTTCACACACTGTTGCTGGTATTTTGGCTCATTCCTCCTTGCAGATCTCCTCTAGAGCAGTGATGTTTTGGGACTGTGGCTGGGCAACACAGACGTTCAACTCCCTCCAAAGATTTTCTATGGGGTTGAGATCTGGAGACTGGCTAGGCCACTCCAGGACCTTGAAATGCTTCTTACGAAGCCACTCCTTCGTTGCCCTGGCGGTGTGTTTGGGATCATTGTCATGCTGAAAGACCCAGCCACGTTTCATCTTCAATGCCCTTGCTGATGGAAGGAGGTTTTCATTCAAAATCTCACGATACATGGCCCCATTCATTCTTTCCTTTACACGGATCAGTCGTCCTGGTCCCTTTGCAGAAAAACAGCCCCAAAGCATGATGTTTCCACCCCCATGCTTCACAGTAGGTATGGTGTTCTTTGGATGCAACTCAGCATTCTTTGTCCTCCAAACACGACGAGTTGAGTTTTTACCAAAAAGTTATATTTTGGTTTCATCTGACCATATGACATTCTCCCAATCTTCTTCTGGATCATCCAAATGCTCTCTAGCAAACTTCAGACGGGCCTGGACATGTACTGGCTTAAGCAGGGGGACACGTCTGGCACTGCAGGATTAGAGTCCCTGGCAGCGTAGTGTGTTACTGATGGTAGGCTTTGTTACTTTGGTCCCAGCTTTCTGCAGGTCATTCACTAGGTCCCCCCGTGTGGTTCTGGGATTTTTGCTCACCGTTCTTGTGATCATTTTGACCCCACAGGGTGAGATCTTGCGTGGAGCCCCAGATCGAGGGAGATTATCAGTGGTCTTGTATGTCTTCCATTTCCTAATAATTGCTCCCGCAGTTGATTTCTTCAAACTAAGCTGTTTACCTATTGCAGATTCAGTCTTCCCAGCCTGGTGCAGGTCTACAATTTTGTTTCTGGTCAAATCAAATCAAATCAAATGTATTTATATAGCCCTTCGTACATCAGCTGATATCTCAAAGTGCTGTACAGAAACCCATTCTAAACAGACAGCAAGCAATGCAGGTGTAGAAGCACAGTGGCTAGGAAAAGCTCCCTAGAAAGGCCAAAACCTAGGAAGAAACCTAGAGAGGAACCAGGCTATGTGGGGTGGCCAGTCCTCTTCTGGCTGTGCCGGGTGGAGATTATAACAGAACATGGCCAAGATGTTCAAATGTTCATAAATTACCAGCATGGTCGAATAATAATAAGGCAGAACAGTTGAAACTGGAGCAGCAGCACGGTCAGGTGGACTGGGGACAGCAAGGAGTCATCATGTCAGGTAGTCCTGGGGCATGGTCCTAGGGCCCAGGTCCTCCGAGAGAGAGAAAGAAAGAGAGAAGGAGAGAATTAGAGAACGCACACTTAGATTCACACAGGACACCGAATAGGACAGGAGAAGTACTCCAGATATAACAAACTGACCCTAGCCCCCCGACACATAAACTACTGCAGCATAAATACTGGAGGCTGAGACAGGAGTTGTCAGGAGACACTGTGGCCCCATCCGAGGACACCCCCGGACAGGGCCAAATAAGAAGGATATAACCCCACCCACTTTGCCAAAGCACAGCGCCCACACCACTAGAGGGATATCTTCAACCACCAACTTACCATCCTGAGACAAGGCTGAGTATAGCCCACAAAGATCTCCGCCATGGCACAACCCAAGGGCAAAGAAGTACTCCAGATATAACAAACTGACCATAGCCCCCCGACACATAAACTACCTTGTTTCATTGAAATGCCAACGCAGACAGGATGACCACATCAGTGAATCAACCCACTCAGGTGACGCACCCCCTCCAGGGACGGCATGCGAGAGCCCCAGTAAGCCAGTGACTCAGCCCCTGTAATAGGGTTAGAGGCAGAGAATCCCAGTGGAAAGAGGGGAACCGGCCAGGCAGAGACAGCAAGGGCGGTTCGTTGCTCCAGAGCCTTTCCGTTCACCTCCCCACTCCTGGGCCAGACTACTCTCAATCATATGACCCACTGAAGAGATGAGTCTTCAGTAAAGACTGAAAGGTTGAGACCGAGTTTGCGTCTCTGACATGGGTAGGCAGACCGTTCCATAAAAATGGAGCTCTATAGGAGAAAGCCCTGCCTCCAGCTGTTTGCTTAGAAATTCTAGGGACAATTAGGAGGCCTGCGTCTTGTGACCGTAGCGTACGTGTAGGTATGTATGGCAGGACCAAATCAGAGAGATAGGTAGGAGCAAGCCCATGTAATGCTTTGTAGGTTAGCAGTAAAACCTTGAAATCAGCCCTTGCTTTGACAGGAAGCCAGTGTAGGGAGGCTAGCACTGGAGTAATATGATGCTTTTTTTGGTTCTAGTCAGGATTCTAGCAGCCGTATTTAGCACTAACTGAAGTTTATTTAGTGCTTTATCCGGGTAGCCGAAAAGTAGAGCATTGATTGTGGACTTCAGGAAACAGCAGAGGGAACACCCCCCTATCCACATCGATGGAACAGTAGTGGAGAGGGTAGCAAGTTTTAAGTTCCTCGGCATACACATCACAGACAAACTGAATTGGTCCACTCACACAGACAGCATCGTGAAGAAGGTGCAGCAGCGCCTCTTCAACCTCAGGAGGCTGAGGAAATTCGGCTTGTCACCAAAAGCACTCACAAACTTCTACAGATGCACAATCGAGAGCATCCTGGCGGGCTGTATCACCGCCTGGTACGGCAACTGCTCCGCCCTCAACCGTAAGGCTCTCCAGAGGGTAGTGAGGTCTGCACAACTTATCACCGGGGGCAAACTACCTGCCCTCCAGGACACCTACACCACCCGATGTTACAGGAAGGCCATAAAGATCATCAAGGACATCAACCACCCGAGCCACTGCCTGTTCACCCCGCTATCATCCAGAAGGCGAGGTCAGTACAGGTGCATCAAAGCTGGGACCGAGAGACTGAAAAACAGCTTCTATCTCAAGGCCATCAGATTGTTAAACAGCCACCACTAACATTGAGTGGCTGCTGCCAACACACTGACAATGACACTGACTCAACTCCAGCCACTTTAATAATGGGAATTGATGGGAAATGATGTAAATATATCACTAGCCACTTTAAACAATGCTACCTTATATAATGTTACTTACCCTACATTATTCATCTCATATGCATACGTATATACTGTACTCTATATCATCGACTGCATCCTTATGTAATACATGTATCACTAGCCACTTTAACTATGCCACTTTGTTTACATACTCATCTCATATGTATATACTGTACTCGATATCATCTACTGTATCTTGCCTATGCTGCTCTGTACCATCACTCATTCATATATCCTTATGTACATATTCTTTATCCCCTTACACTGTGTATAAGACAGTAGTTTTGGAATTGTTAGTTAGATTACTTGTTGGTTATTACTGCATTGTCGGAACTAGAAGCACAAGCATTTCGCTACACTCGCATTAACATCTGCTAACCATGTGTATGTGACAAATAAAATTTGATTTGATTTGATTTGATTTGCAGTAGTCTAACCTAGAAGTGACAAAAGCATGGATTAATTTTTCTGCATCATTTTTGGACAGAACATTTCTGATTTTTGCAATGTTACGTAGATGGAAAAAAGCTGTCCTTGAAATGGTCTTGATATGTTCTTCAAAAGAGAGATCAGGGTCCAGAGTAACGCCGAGGTCCTTCACAGTTTTATTTGAGACGACTGTACAACCATTAAGATTAATTGTCAGATTCAACAGAAGATCTCTTTGTTTCTTGGGACCTAGAACAAGCATCTCTGTTTTGTCCGAGTTTAAAAGTAGAAAGTTTGCAGCCATCCACTTCCTTATGTCTGAAGCACATGCTTCTAGCAAGGGCAATTTTGGGGCTTCACCATGTTTCATTGAAATGTACAGCTGTGTGTCATCCGCATAGCAGTGAAAGTTAACATTATGTTTTCGAATAACATCCCCAAGAGGTAAAATATATAGTGAAAACAATAGTGGTCCTAAAACGGAACCTTGAGGAACACCGAAATTTACAGTTGATTTGTCAGAGGACAAACCATTCACAGAGACAAACTGATATCTTTCCGACAGATAAGATCTAAACCAGGCCAGAACTTGTCCGTGTAGACCAATTTGGGTTTCCAATCTCTCCAAAAGAATGTGGTGATCGATGGTATCAAAAGCAGCACTAAGGTCTAGGAGCACGAGGACAGATGCAGAGCCTCGGTCCGATGCCATTAAAATGTCATTTACCACCTTCACAAGTGCCGTCTCAGTGCTATGATGGGGTCTTTCTGGTGTCCTTTGACAGCTCTTTGGTCTTGGCCATAGTGGAGTTTGGAGTGTGACTGTTTGAGGTTGTGGACAGGTGTCTTTTATACTGACAACAAGTTCAAACAGGTGCCATTAACGAGTGGAGGACAGAGGAGCCTCTTAAAGAAGAATTTACAGGTCTGTGAGAGCCAGAAATCTTGCTTGTTTGTAGGTGACCAAATGCTTATTTTCCACCATAATTTGCAAATAAATTCATAAAAAATCCTACAATGTGATTTTCTGGATTTTTTTTCCTCATTTTGTCTGTCATAGTTGAAGTGTACCTATGATGAAAATTACAGGTCTCTCTCATCTTTTTAGTGGGAGAACGTGCACAATTGGTGGCTGACTAAATACTTTTTTGCCCCACTGTACATAGAAGTAGGCCTATAGGCTACCTGGCCTGATTGTACATAGAAGTAGGCCTATAGGCTACCTGGCCTGCATGCAAATGTAAGCATATAAATGTGCCCATTTGGGGATCTGATAGTATTCCTGATTTGCTTAACGCACAACCACTAATGACCTGTTGAGCTTCTCAAAGTAATGTTTTCTTCACCTTACCTTCACAAGCAAACAAAGTCTGTTTTTACATCATTTGAGAATTACAATAGTTCCTCAATGTATTTGAAAAATATTTCCATCTCTCTCCCTTTTGATAACCACTCAGTTTGAAAGGGAAAAATGCTCTGATCCAGTGGATACGTCATAAAGTAGGCCTACCTGATTACTTATCATCAGTGCTTGACTTGGACTGAAATAGGTTCTGGTACTCATTTTGGGTGGTGACACTTTTTTATATTTAGGTGCAGAAGCTACCCAATACTTTTTAAAGTAATATTTTACAAGAGGAACAGAAGCTCAAGCAGTAGAACATTTGAAGTTCTGGTACTCAGCTCCGGTAAGCTCCTTCCCAAGTCAAGTGCTGATTCTTATCTCTTGTCCAAATAGCCTACAGCTGTGTCTGTCCCAAGCTCACTGGTGCTGGAAACTCTGAGGACCCAGAATACTTTATACAATGTTGCAAGTGTGCTAGTACAAGCTTAGGGCCAGACCCAAGTTAATAGTTGATACAATGTTTCACGTTCGTTGTAGACAGGCCATGTCTAACCAATGTGATTTAAAGGATATTTATTTTTATCAGGTTATTTTATACCTGCAGGCTACAACATTTTAATTTGTTAGCTTTATGTAGGCTATTTTTACATAGTTGGTAATGGCAATAGAAGTACATTTTTAGGTTTGTATCATTTTCCTTTAGATTTGGATAGAATGTTGTTTAACCACATGACAAGGATTTTGAGATATGAAGACGTCATTATAAATTAAACTGTTTCACGAAAATGTACCCATCTGGCACGCAGATGGGTAGAAATGGCAGAAATGGCATTCAACGTGAGAAAGGTTGCCGACTCCTTGCCTATTACCGGCAACTTCAGGAGAGTAATGGCAGAATCTGCGAAGAGCGGGAGGAGAAGAGTTGGGTCAGGTTAAGGTTTTTTTCTTCTGGTTATCTAGATCTCTGGAGCCCTCTTGAGGCAGTTCTCTTATTTCATCAAACCGTAAGCTTAAAGCGTCAGACAAGCTCAATGCATATAGTTGATTTCATTCAGACATGGGGTGTGTCTATATATGGAAAAATACACGTTTACATTTTTTTTCAACCAATTGATTGGTCGAAAGAACAGATGACTTTCAATCTACTAAGATTTTTTAAATTTTTTAATCTGGGACAGCCCTACTGTACAACAACGGATCAGCCGCGAAGTGGTAGCCCATATAAGCTCAATTCTTTTTTTTCCTCAGTTGCAACATTCACTACTGACTTCCCAACTGCCTCTGGAAGCAACATCAGCACGATAACTGTTAGTCGGGAGCATCGTGAAATGGGTTTCCATGGCCGAGCAGCAGCACACAAGCCTAACATCACCATGCACTATGCCAAGCGTTGGCTGGACTGGTGTACATTTCACCACCATTGGACTCTGGAGCAGTGGAAACGCGTTCTCTGGAGTGATGAATCACACTTCACCATCTGGCAGTTCGACGGACGAATCTGGGTTTTGCGGATGCCAAGAGTAAGTTTGGTGGAGGAGGAATGGTCTGGGGCTGTTTTTCATGGTTCGGGTTAGCCCCCTTCGCTCTAGTGAAGGGAAATCTTAACCCTACAGCATACAATGACACTCTAGACGATTCTGTGCTTCTAACTTTGTGCAACATTTTGGGGAAGGCCCTTTTCTGCTTCAGCATGACAATGCCCTCGGGCACAAAGCGATGTCCGTACAGAAATGGTTTGTTGAGATCAGTGTGGAAGAACTTGACTGGCCTGCACAGAGCCCTGACCTCAACCCCATTGAACACCTTTGGAATTAATTGGAACTCCAACTGCGAGTCAGTCAAGTCCCTGCAGCAATGTTCTAATGTATAGTGGAAAGCCTTCCCAGAATAATGGAGGCTGTTATAGCAGCAAAGGGGGGACCAACTCCAAATGAATGCCAGTGATTTTTCAAATGAAATTTTCACATACTTTTGGTGATGTGCATATCCTCTAGAGGGGTTCCCCTTCCAGCACCCCTCATACTTTGTCATGAGGTGCAAAGAAAATGTTGCTGTTTAAAATAATTTTCTTGCAATTCTATACATTTTTGCCATGTCTGTGTATTAATTTGATATTTGAGTGACAAAAAAATTACAACTTTCTATGGGCTAAAAAAAACTAAATAGGAAAGAAAATGTTGGCTGACATGAGCTAGTTGATCTGGACATTTCTGACAAGTTCTAAATAGCTCTCTAAGGTATGCAGTGACTAACATGACAAGGGGAACTGATGATGCACTACCCAATTTAGAAATTGCACCTCTTAGAATTGCACCAATTTAGAATTGTGTCCCACAGTTAGGGAAACATTGCTCTACTACAGAGTTCTCCAACTGCTGGATGGCGGGTGATTTATAATTGTTTTGTATTGGTTGACATAAAATACTGCAAAAACAGCAAATCAACTCCAAATAATATTGGGATATTTGGTTCCAAAGTATTCCCACGCATATTAGAGAGGGATATGTGATCATATTTAAATGTAAGCAAGGTTTGACATGATTATGTTTTAGTCAAATGTTATATCTGTTTGGGCTTCTTACAGTCAATTTACAGTTGACACATTTATTTGTAATTATGTTCTGGCCCCCTGATAATCCACTCAAGAAAACATCGTCCTCTGGCTGCATCTAGTTGATCATCCCTGGTCTACTACCTCATTATCTAATCTATTCTCCTTCTCATCCTCTCTTCCCTCTCCAGGTGAGCCTGACGTGCGCTCGGTGCAGCCCTTCACCAAAGTGGACCTTGGCCAGATCCCCTTCCATGAGATCATCAGAATCTTCCAGATGCTGGAGGCAGAGAAAATCCCAGAAAACCCCCTCTTCCTCTACCCTGACACGCCCAAAGTGGAGGGCTTTGGGAAGTACTACACAGAGAAGAGTGGAGGTGAGCATACCAGAGTAACCTTATGCTTGTGGTGCAATGGAAGTGTGGATTCTTGATGCATTTTATAGTTTGTTTACAAAGAATTTGACATCCTTCTTGCAAGATGAGAGTTGATTGATATTTATCTAAAGAATTTACCTTTGTCTTTTCAGCACATTACATTAAGTACATACAAACTAAGTTGCTTTTCGTCACTAAAGTGAGTGAGTGAGTATTTTTGAATTTGTGGATTGTGGATTGTGGATTATGAGTAACCTGAAAATACATACGTGAGCCTCCCTTAGCCCTTATTCTACCTGTGCTTTTCGAACAGAGGCCATTTTGTGCTGAACGCTCCTAAAATGAAAATACTTTGATCCCCTCAAATGGTAGTGTAATCCCAATCTCTCATTGGTCACCTCAGGAACTGGTTGTGTGTAATGGCTGTTTATTATTGGTTACTGTAGGAACAGACTGGAGGATAAGTCGCCTGTGTATTCTGACATGACGGAGGGAAATGGCTTGGGGTCATTGAACCCAATGAATGGTCTGTGTGGAAAGGCCTTCGGTGAGTCGCCACCTCTCTCAGTCAAACCCTCAATCAACCAAATCCCTTTTTTCTCATCAAATGTCAGTTATGTTCTCTCAATCGCACTCCACACTGTCCTTTCCCACCTGGACAAAAGGGACACCAATGTGAGAATGCTGCCAAAGCAGCAGCTATTATTCCTGGGATCCAGCTAAATTAAAGTATTCAACACCATAGTGCCCACAAAGCTCATCACTAAGCTAAGGACCCTGGGACTAAACACCCTCTACAAATGGATCCTGGACTTCCTGACAGGCCGCGCCCAGGTGGTAGGGGTAGGTAACAACACATCCGTTACGCTGATCTTCAACACTGGGGCCCCTCAGGGGTGTGTACTTAGTCCCCTCCTGTACTGCGTGGCCAAACACGACTCCAACACCATCATTAAGTTTGCTGACGACACAACAGTTTTAGGCCTGATCACCGACAATGACGAGACAGCCTATAGCCAGGACAACAACCTCTCCCTCAATGTGAGCAAGACAAAGGAGCTGATCGTGTACTACAGGAAAGGCCGGGCCGAACAGACCCCCATTAACATCAACGGTGTGTCCACATCACCCACGAACTATCATTGTCCAAACACACCAAGACAGTCGTGAACACCTTTTCCACCTCAGGAGACTGAAAAGATTTGGCATGGGTCCCCAGATCCTCAAGAAGTTCTACAGCTGCACCATCGAGAGCATCCTGACCGGTTGCACCACCACCTGGTATGGCAACTGCTCGGCATCTGACCGTAAGGCGCTACAGAGGGTAGTGCGTACGGCCCAGTACATCACTGGGGCCAAGCTTCCTGCCATCCAGGACCTATATACTAGGCGGTGTCAGAGGAAAGGCCAAAAAATTGTCAGACTCCAGTCACCCACGTCATAAACTGTTTTCTCTGCTACTGCATGGCAAGCGGTACCGGAGCGCCAAGTCTAGGACCAAAAGGCTCCTCAACAGCTTCTACTCCCAAGTCATAAGACTGCTGAACATTTAATCAACCCCCACCCCCCCTGTGGTAAACCCAGAGGAGGACCTGAAGTCCATTCTCCAGGAGTTCCTCAACGTCCCCAATGTGTTAGACAGCGTTGACATCCTGTAGGATAACACAGCCTTCCCCGAAATGGTTCTACCCGGACTCCCCTTCACAGCAGCCCTGTGAATAACCACTCAAACAATATTCACCACAATACACCATGTCTAACCAAATTATATTACACTTATTACTGTGGAATCACTTACCCATAACACCTGAGAAGACATCCTCCATCCATTTTTAATCTAACTATATTAACCATACACTATTTTAGTAGTACAATCTTCATCAGCTTTGAGCATGCTCATTTGACTATAACCTCGTTACATGGTGCATTCTATATACTGTAGGCTACTACTCTGCTTCAATATAAATGCTGCCTGGCCATTATGTTGTGCCCATCGGGTACAGCATAATACATTTTTGTATGATGAAATATCTCGCTCTTGCGAAGGAATGGAGATTTTTTTGATGACTTTGCTCTATGGGACTTGACTGTGTTCTGACAAGACAAAATATGTGAATCAGATTTAGATTTTTGTATAATATAACAATGCCTTCACACAACTGGAGGCTTCATAAAAATAAAAAGCTTGGTGTGTGAAAAGGTATTGATCCTTTTGCACTTCTTGTCTTGTATAGCATTTCTGATTACCACTTACCTTATTATGAATAACTTGTCCCTCTGTGTTAATCCACTGTGGGTGTACAGTGTTCTATGGCACAGCGTAGGCTGCCGACAGTGTGATCATTAATGACTGAATTGGTGTATATACCACTATTCACAGTTCAGGGAGTGTGGCAGTGAAACGTCACCACAGGCAGGCAGTTGTTATCGTTTTATGTTGTACTAGCAGCAGCAGGGATGCTGGAAACTTTGCTCTGTTTGTCCAGTACTCCTTAATACAGCAAGGATAGATGTGCGTTACAGATGACATTCCCAATACATGGGATAATTTCTTTGTTTATTTTACGGAGCACTGCAGCTCGAATAATGACATTAATGATGAATGGCTTCAGATAAACTTAATGACCTGTGACCCAACCTGCCAATAAAATACATCTTCTACTTCAACCCTGAAATGTGGCAATGCGTTTGACAACAAAACCAAGGAGATTCGTCTAGTCTTCAGTTATGTCACAGTGACATATCTACTGAGATAGTTACAATAAAAGTAGGCTAGGATGAGACAAGCTGTGGAAGGAGAAACTATTTGAGCTGAGTAATATACAGTATGTTGCTCTGTATTAAAATAATCTCAACATTGTAATTCTGCAATAGACTATGATATGACAAATCCAATCACGTATACCAATATGACTGCTATGATTACAAATATTCTCAACTATCAGGAGGTGAAGGTCAACTTAATCATGTCATGGAGGACATTTTGAGTTGCACCATTACTTTAGGTCATGCGAGTTGAGAAATCTTTCAAAAGTTCTGCTTTAGGGTTGGCAGAAGTTCCACATGTTGTGTAAATGAAATGTCCTATGTGTAAAAGGATAATATCCTATGTTTCCAAATAAAAGGTACTATGAAGTAATGAGGAGACTTAGATTTGTTTTTGCTTCACTGTCCAAATTCATATGTATTTCAAATATCATTTATAATGTACCAAAGTTGTCAGTGTTGTATTTGGTCCCATATTGTTAGCACACAATGACTACATCAAGCTTGTGGCTACAAACTCAATGGATCCATTTTCAGTTTGTTTTGATTCTGTTTTCCCCAATAAAAACTGAATGGAGTAAATTCTGATGACGCCATGATTAGGAAAAATGATTAGTCAATCCCCTCTCACTATTACCAATAATGGGGGAGATTTTGGGGGTGTATGTTCTTTGTCCCTTTGTAACTTTTTCTCATCATTCACAATTTATTCAGGATCTATAATTATGGTAGTGTCCACATTCATGTAGAAGTGTTCACAAATATATTATAGTATTACAATAAAAGTGACACCAAAAATACCATTCACCATTCACTTCCTATTGGACAAAACATAATCCGTAACACAACCAAAACAAGCTGTAAACGCATCCAACAAGCTTGACGTAATCATTGTGTGCAAGGAATATGGGACCAAATACTAAACTTATGACTATTTAAATACACGAAGGGAAATGTGTCCAAATACTTGACATCTTCAAATGGAGAGACTAGATATATAAAGTGCTTCCATTTCTAAACGTTAAATCAGATAAGTATGAAAATACCCTCAAATAAAAAGGTGACAGTCTGTGTGTGCTGTCACTTTTTATGAAACATTTGATCTCAAATCCAAAATGCTGGAGTACAGAGCCAGATTAAAAACATTTATCATTACTGTCCAAATACACATGTACCGTAGGGGAGTGTAAATGAACAGAAAAAAGTACAATGGCACAGACAATAAATAAACACAAGACGTAAAGGAGGCTATAGTTCTTTGCATAACTATCTCCCTGTTGGTGGCTTCTGGCTTCCTGCTGGAATAAAATAGATTTCCTGATGAGATTTGACCACATTATATGGCCGCTCATGTACGGGGACAAAGGCTTAACAGTAACTGTACATTGGTGTTTGCAACTGGGAAAAAAACAGGCATAATCTTAGCCCAAAATAAATTTGCCCTTTCCAAAAATCACAGAAAAGCTCATTTTTCCCTTGCTAGGTGACAGTAAATGTAATATTCAGGAAGGAGGAGAGGAAGTTAGATAGGAGGAAGTAGCTCCATCCATTCCAGTGTGGGCTGAGAAAAGTGAGTGATAATTACCAATGTGTGGTTGTCTTATGTACCTTAATTGAATACACTGACTAAAGTCCATTTGAATAACTGCATCTACTAAACAACCAACATGTATAGGTCACCGTGTCCAGAGGTGTGTGAAGGGTGTGGCGGCCCTGACTAGAAGGGCCCGGTAGGCCTGTCCGAACTGGCGGTTCATGACAGCATAGAGCACAGGGTTAATACAACTGTTGAGCCAGGTGAGGTTGGCACAGAACATGTGGAGCACCTGAGGTGCACGGTTCTGCTTATCAGCAATGTTCAGCAGCAGGAACGGGACAAAACAGCCCACAAAACACAGGAAGACAGTGAAACACATCCGGGTCACACGTCTAAACTCAACATTGTCCCCTGAAGAGGTGGTGGAGGAGGAGGGAGCAGTGATGGGGGCAGGAGTGGCCGAGCGGGGCACAGGGTTGAGGGCAGGGGTTAGCTCCTGTGCCCCTGCTAGGTGAGCTGAATGCGAAGTTAAAGCAGAGCCCCAGGTGGAGTGGGAGGACTGAGCTTTCCCAGGGTGCACCTTCACCTCTACCTCCTTGTATTGGGTTAGTTCTGCCTGGCTGCTCAATTCACAGCTCTGGGTGGTGGCCACCCCGCTCCCGACTCCACTATCCCCCTCCGTCCCTTGTTCTGATGAGTTCGGCTTCTTTTGTGACGAGCGTCGGCTAAACCGGTAGCGGACCAGTGCCAGTGCCGCCACCCTGACTCGCCTGTAAATGAGCAGGTAGAAAATCCCCACGCAGCCCAGGCCGATAAAGAAGTAGAAGAATAGCAGCACGGTGGTGTAAGGGCGCCCCCTGGTGCGGTGGAAACTGCAGGTGCACACCTGTGGGGCAAATACATAAACGGGCCAGAGCGGGCCGAAGCTGGCCAGGCCCAGGGCCCAGGTGGAGGGCAGGAGGATAGCCAGGCCTCGACCAGAAAACACCCGCTCAAACACATCCCGCTTCGTCACCAGCAGGTAACGGCTGGCCGCGATCAGACACAGGGTGATGATAGAGACAGAGTTGGAGAGAAAGAGGAGGAGGCCAAAGATGCTGCACCAGAGAGGTCCGCCCCTCCAGCGGAGGTGTAGGTAGGAGTCGACAGAGACGGGCTGCAGCAGGGTACAGTACAACAGGTCCGCCAGGGCCAGGTTCACTATCAGCACGTTGAAACGCGTCCGCAGCCGGGTGTCCGTGGCGAAGGCCAGAATGGTAAGCATGTTCCCCACCGTTCCAACTATAGTAACTACCGAACCCCACAGCACGCCGAAGTAGCGGTAGGCCTCCACCGAAGGGTGGTGGCAGGAGAAGGTGTCATTCTGCACATCACCTGTGACGTTCTCCAGCATCCTGGGAAGAGAGAGGTATCAACTTTATTTTTCCCCAGGTCAGGGGGAAGTTGGATTGGAAACACAATGATATAAATCATATAAAGTTGATTCCACATCAGATACGCATAACAAATGTATTGCACATCACATCATTTACACATTACACACAGAGAGAGAAGAGAAATTCCAAAATGATTAGCTGTCAGTCAAATAATGGCAGGCTGTTGACGAGTGGGGTTAAGTCAGAGGGGTGCTGTAGATGCAGGGTTCCTAGACCACTTCCTGCTTGTTGAAAAAATGTGGTGAACCATTAATTGTTCTCTGTCATGTTGGGGTGTTCCACACATGTTCAATAATGTCATGTTTCAGAACCAACCTTGACTTTGTCAGTAGCTGTTCTTGCTATTTCTGCTGCTCTTTTTTCCATTCAAATAATTGATGTTGTTTGGTGTTCTGTGTTCTGTGCATATCAGATCACAGCCATCCCAATAAGGCATGTACTGTATTAGATATACTGCAGCTACTTCAGCATGACTACAGAGGCAATAACGTTTTGACTGACTAAATTTAACACCTTAATAATGTGTGAAAGAAACCGTACGTTATAAATACAGTATCTATTTTACAAATTGATCAAATTGGAGGGGTCACAGCCCCCTCAATGGACAATACACTTCAATGACATGCTGTATTATAATATGACTAGGCAAATCCATTCTTTCTCTCACTAGGATTGTATAGCAGACTTGACAATATAATCCAATGCCTTTGATGGAATAACTATTCACTTTCAGTTAGTGTTCCTGGAAATGAACTGTTAACACCATAATAAATACAAATGGAGATGTCAGACAATTCTGTTAGATGTCAACGGCTGTACAGTAGAGTACAGGACAGTACATTCCTTTTGATAATAGTTCTCTATATGGGGTGAATAATTAACTCACATCACGGAAGTTGATCTGAAACACGAGAACATCAACTTCCACAGGTAGTGTTAACACAGGAATATTACTATCGAACAGAGTATCACCACAAAGAACAGAAAAAATCCGGAAGTTTATTTCTCACCTCAGTTCTAACGTTTTCTGTCAAGGAGTCTGTGTCTCTCTGTGCAGTATCTTGGCATTTGTGTTGTCCTGTGTGTCGTGGTTGTTCTGTTGTCTCAAAGTCTTTATGCAGTTTATCAGTCACTTAACTGGTTCCTTCTCCTTTTCACCTCTTTTGAGCTTCCTCTAGTCTTCTCATTGGTAGATCCCTGTGACCTCATCAAATGTGATGCAATGTGTGTGATTTCTGTTTCATGACGGATGTTTCTCAATTCTGGTCAATTCCGAGTTTTCATAGCAAATAATGTGTTCTTTTTCTGATTTCCTCACCTACTGGCTACTGTATCCTCATTTTGTTAGAAATGCTCACTCTGCACTACTAGTCAGACATAAGACATTAAAACTTAACAATCAGTATTCAAAAGCATTTCTATGAACATACATTGCACAGTATATAGCATCACCACCACAGTCATTTTGTAAATAATTTATTCATCTTCAGTTTGTTTATTCAACAATAAGGAAGCTCTTTTGCCAACATCGCTAAAACAGTCTATAATGATTCAATATTATCTCCGAAATAACATTTAATATATTTGTACACATTATTTATTTATTTATTGCTACAATTTCTCAGTCCTTTACCCTTCTAATACTGTATGAGAAACAAATAGTTTGGTGGCTTACAGGAGGAACAGGCTCCATCTGTATGGGTTAGTGTGAGGTTGGGTATGAATACACTACCGGTCAAAAGTTACACCTACTCATTCAAGGGGTTTTCTTTATTTTTTGAACTATTTTCTACATTGTAGAATAATAATGAAGACATCAAAACTATGAAATAACACATGGAATCATGTAGTAACCAAAAAAGTGTTCAAATATATTTTGATTTGTTTACATGTGAGATTCTTTAAATAACCACCCTTTGCCTTGATGACAGCTTTGCACACTCTTGGCATTCTCTCAACCAGCATCGTGAGGTGGAATGCATTTCAATTAACAGGTGTGCCTTGTTAAAAGTTAACTTGTGGAATTTCATTCCTTCTAAATGCGTTTGAGCCAATCAGTTGTGTTGTGACAAGGTAGGAGTGGTATACAGAAGATATACCTATTTGGTAAAAGACCAAGTTCATATTATGGCAAGAACAGCTAAAATAAGCAAAGAGAAATGACAGTCCATCATTATTTTAAGACAATACGGAACATTTCAAGAACTTTGAAAGTTTCTTCAAGTGCAGTTGCAAAAACCATTATGCGCTATGATGAAACTAGCTCTCATGAAGACAGCCACAGGAATGGAAGACCCAGAGTTACCTCTGCTGCAGAGCATAAGTTCATTAGAGTTATCAGCCTCAGAAATGGCAGCCCAAATAAATGCTTCACAGAGTTCAAGAAACAGACACATCTCAACATAAATTGTTCAGAGGAGATTGTGTGAATCAGGCCTTCATGGTCGAATTGCAGCAAAGAAACAACTACTAAAGGACACCATAAGAAGAAGAGACTTTCTTGGGCCAACAAACACTAGCAGTGGACATTTGTCCTTTGGTCTGGAGTCAAAATTTGAGATTTTTGGTTCCAACTGCTGTGTCTTTGTGAGACGCGGTGTGGGTGAACGGGATTATCTCTGCATGTGTGGTTCCCACCGTAAAGCATGAAAGAGGAGGTGTGATGGTGTGGGGGTGCTTTGCTGGTGACACTGTCTGTGATTTATTTAGAATTCAAGGCACACTTAACCATCATGGCTACCACAGTATTCTGCAATGATACGCCATCCCATCTTGTTTGGACTTAGTGGGACTATCATTTGTTTTCAACAGGACACTGACCCAACACACCTTCAGGCTGTGTAAGGGCTATTTGACCAAGAAGGAGAGTGATCGAGTGCTGCATCAGATGACCTGGCCTCCACAATCCCCCGACCTCAACCAAATTGAGATGGTTTGGGATGAGTCGCACCACAGAGTGAAGGAAAAGCAGCCAACATGTGCTCAGCATATGTGGGAACTCCTTCAAGACTGTTGGAAAAGCTGATTGAGAGGATTACATTTTTTATTTAGCTTGACAAGCCAGTTAAGAACAAATTCTCATTTATAATTATGGCCAAGGAATAGTGGGATAACTGCCTTGTTCAGGGGCAGAACAACAGATTGTTACCAAGTCAGCTCAGGGATTTGATCTAGCAACCTTTTAGTTATAGGCCCAATGGTCTAACCACTAGGCTACCTCCCACCCCAAGAGTGTGCAAATCTGCCAAGAATGCCAAGAGTGTGCAAATCTGTCATCAAGGCAAACAAGTTTAACACTCAAGTTTAACACTTTTGGTTACTACATGATTCCATATGTGTTAGTTCATAGTTTGAAGTCTTCACTATTATTCTACAATGTAGAAAATAGTAAAAATAAAGAAAATCTCTTAAATTAGTTGGTGTTCTACAACGTTTGACCGGTAGTGTACATGAGGCAGAATAGGACAACGGTCTCCTCTTAAAGTGGAAATATATGATTCATTTCATTACTCTGGAGAAAATTCTCATATTATACTACTATCACTCACATCGCTGCTTGTGATGAGCATGTGAGAGAAAATACAGGTTCATATTAATTTCCCCTTTGTGAACTGTAACAAACGTGTCCTACTTCTTCACTTCAAACATCCATCACAGTGTTTCTCACTCACACCACACTCAACATGCTACCATCTGGGTGTAGGATCACAGGTCAGCAATCACTCCTGGAAGGGAAAACCCACCTCCCTTGTGTTCTCACTAGAAGAGGGTGGTGCCATCAGATATCCCTAAGCCTCCCCCTGTTGTTAACTGTGTAGAAACAATTCCCTTAACACCCTAATACCACACTTTGTTGGGACTGTGCAGACATACTTAAGTTTTGAGTAAAGGTACTAAAATTAGCTGTCTCGCTGAGTAGTTTCCAGTTTGAATGAAAGGGGTCACCATTGAGGCATAATTGCGTGCTTCATCTATCTCTACCTATCTCCAGAATACACACATACGCACACACACAGAAACACAACACTTTGACACCAGCCATACAAAAATATAAGACAAGGGCAGAAACTGGAAGAATGCTCAAAGGAACCAATTGACTTCTCGTAACAGTTCCAGTCCGTAACATGTCCCACTCTCCCTTTCTCTCTGACTTCTTACAGACAATAAGACTGAAAGAGGAGGTATGCTAAGAAAACAACAGTTAAATAAATGGTTTATCACAAGTCCATCATTTTTCATTGCATTCATTCACATTTCTTAAAATATCTTATTCAGATTTCTTAAAAACATTTAGCTCTACCTTGGTGCATTCAGTACACATTTCTGCCTTGAGTTACAGTGGGGTTTCTCTATTCCTTCCTTGCTTCCTTCACTTCTCTCTCTCTCTCACCTGATCTGACAACAGAGGATATATAGACTAACAGCTATTATCCTCAACACAACACTAGAACATATATCTAGAACCTCGAAACATACAGTACAATGTACCTTGTGCCTGGATCTGCAGAGCAGGCACCTAATCTAGAACCTGGAACTACAGAGTGGGGTACAGATGTAGGATATTCATTTTATCCAGTTTGCTACAGCAGGAAATAATCCTGCAGCAACAGGAAATGTGAATTATTATGTGGATTATAATTAATGGACATTTTTGTAGGGGTTGATCCATTTTTAATAAGGGAAAGTCAAGTCTGAAATTTCAAAGTGGAAATTACAAACCCCATAGGCCTTTTTAGGACTCAAATACACTACAAATTTTCTGCAACAGGTTGATTAAATTGAGATCCTACACCTGTAGATAGGTACTGCACTTAGATTATTGAACACCCCAACAGGGTTTTGCAGTATGCAACGTATATTGCAGATGGCTTTGGATGGGAGTTCACTGAACCAGAAATGCAGAGATGTGGAGGAAATAGAACACTCAGTCTACTGAGTCACCCTCAGCCAGGATACAAGTTTGACCTGTACAAATATTTTTAACGGAAGGTTAGAGGAGGGTTAACGGAGGGAAAGCATTGACAGAAAGTCCATCTTAGTCTGTCATGCATCCTTCCTGTTTAAAATATCTGCAAGCTGTCCATCCTTCGCTTTGGAATTTATTAAACAAAAAAGGGTGGAAGGGTAGAGAGGAAAAGGCATAGTCTTTCCTATTTCAAATATTTAAGTTTTAACATCTGTTTATTATCTATCAATGGTTTTCCCTGTTTACTTCACAGTGTGCTCCTTCCTGATAGTGCCCCATCCCATCACCGTCAATAAGGGGAGAAGAGGATTGGCCCATGGGTGGTGCGCATAGGCCCGGGGGCGGGCCTTAGGAGGCTGAGGTGTGTGCCTTGTAGTGTGCCCTGTAAGAGGTGGTGGTGGGGATGGTAGTTCTGAGTGTGAGAAATGGGACCAGGGGCACGCAGCTGAGCCAGCTGATTGGAGGAGGCAGCGGCTGCCATCGCCACGGCAACAGCCAGGGGGTTAGGAAACAGTCCATGGCCCAGAGTTTTTGGAAGTTCCTTTGAGAAGGTCAAGGATGACTGAGATCCAGAGAAAGAAACAGTGTAAAGGTTAAAATGAGTAATGAGTAAGGTGAGAGAAGAGGCAAACTGTGGTATGCTGTCTATTAGACAACCCTGAGCTAAATGACTGAATCATCAAATAATGATTTAGAAATATTGCTATAGCCTATACACATAATTGGATCATTACCACAAAGTCTGTGCGATTCTCATGCCGGCTAAGGAGGGGATTGGGCTTCCCTGCGACTCCATCCCGATGCCTTCGACTAGATATATGCTGAAGAGAAAAATAAGTGGGGCGTTATATGTTTTCTTCTTTCTCCAAATGTGCATCCTTCTTTCAGTGAGGTATCTGAATGATGAATTAAGCTGTAGGTATAAGGTACTGTTGCCTCTAGATGCTGATCTTGGGTCAGTTTTGCATTTCCCCCACTAATGGTTAAGGTTAGGATTGGGGGAGGGGTAGCTGATCCCAGTAGTGGAACATGTACCCAGTTCTCACATTTAAGTTAAAGTAAAGAAACTTTCATGGAAACTTACTCAAGTAAAAGTCACCCAGTAAAATACTACTTGAGTAAAAGTCTAAAGTATTTGGTTTTAAATATACTTAACTATCAAAAGTAAAAGTATAAATAATTTCAAAATCCTTAATTTAAGGATAGCCAGTGGCACACTCCAACACTCAGACATCATTTATAAATGAAGCATTTGTATTTAGTGAATCCGCCAGATCAGAGGCAGTAGGGATGACCAATGATAAGTGCGTGAATTTGACCATTTTCCTGTCCTGCCTGAGCCTTCTAAATATAACTGGTGCTTTTGGGTGTCAGGAAAACGTATGGAGTAAAAAGTACATCATTTTCTTTAGGAATGTTATAAAGTAAAAGTATTCACAGTAAAGTACAGATACCACAAAAAAACTACTTCAGGATTACTTGAAAGTATTTTTGCTTATGTATTTTACACCACTGGCTGATCCTAGATCTGTACCTAGGGGAAACTTCACTCTTGGGCAGTAGTCATGTTACTTACTCACTCACCTGTTTGAGCTGCAGCTCAGATTTCACTCTCACGTTGCAGATCTCACAGTGGAAGGTGCGTTCCTGAGTGTTGTGGTCCGAGGGCAGCCCCCCTGCCTGGTCTGGGCTCAGGTTAGGGCCCAGCCGAGGGTACGTTTTTATGGGGCCCAGCCCACTCCATGCCTCCAGGATGGTTTTGTGTTTGGTACCTGTTAGAGAAGGAAATATTAGTTGTTGTTGTTTGTAAATTTTAATAAAACTAGGCCTGATAACTCCTTGATTACATTTTCTCTGTGGAGTGTAATGTAGTTCTACATTTTCTCTGTGGAGTGTAATGTAGTTCTACATTTTCTCTGTGGAGTGTAATGTAGTTCTACATTTTCTCTGTGGAGTGTAATGTAGTTCTACATTTTCTCTGTGGAGTGTAATGTAGTTCTACATTTTCTCTGTGGAGTGTAATGTAGTTCTACATTTTCTCTGTGGAGTGTAATGTAGTTCTACATTTTCTCTGTGGAGTGTAATGTAGTTCTACATTTTCTCTGTGGAGTGTAATGTAGTTCTACATTTTCTCTGTGGAGTGTAATGTAGTTCTACATTTTCTCTGTGGAGTGTAATGTAGTTCTACATTTTCTCTGTGGAGTGTAATGTAGTTCTACATTTTCTCTGTGGAGTGTAATGTAGTTCTACATTTTCTCTGTGGAGTGTAATGTAGTTCTACATTTTCTCTGTGGAGTGTAATGTAGTTCTACATTTTCTCTGTGGAGTGTAATGTAGTTCTACATTTTCTCTGTGGAGTATAATGTAGTTCTACATTTTCTCTGTGGAGTGTAATGTAGTTCTACATTTTACATTTTCTCTGTGGAGTGTAATGTAGTTCTACATTTTCTCTGTGGAGTGTAATGTAGTTCTACATTTTCTCTGTGGAGTGTAATGTAGTTCTACATTTTCTCTGTGGAGTGTAATGTAGTTCTACATTTTCTCTGTGGAGTGTAATGTAGTTCTACATTTTCTCTGTGGAGTGTAATGTAGTTCTACATTTTCTCTGTGGAGTGTAATGTAGTTCTACATTTTCTCTGTGGAGTGTAATGTAGTTCTACATTTTCTCTGTGGAGTGTAATGTAGTTCTACATTTCATGATGTTCTTGTTCATTTCAAAACTTTGATATTTTATGTATTTTTTGTACTATTAAGAAATGACAGATCTTTATAATTGTAATATGGAATAGGCCATTGTGACTTTTGTTTAAACTATTGAATTATTTTGCACCTTAAATTCGATTTTGAATAGCCTGCACATCCATATGCTGCTCCGTGCGTCAATGGAAATGTGTCTCCCAAGGCAAGCCTTTCTCGCTGCATATCCAGCACAAGTTATTGTCTTCCTCGGTTGAATAAATAACGTATTGTTTTTGTGTTTACAAAATTATTTGCAGTATTTCTTTCATCACAGCCGCCAACACAGGCCGCACTCGGTCACCCAGAAGCAAGCTACAGTAAGCGTTTGAATATATTTGTATTAGTATGTTCCTTAAATTATCATTTGTTTGTGGCTATCATTGTAATTAACCTAGCCCTCAGAAGAATATGGTGGACTAGATCACATTGAGGCTAATTGAGCATAGAAAGATGATTAGGCCTAAGCAGTATATTGAGTCAGAAAGTGTGGTGACATTGACTAGCCACTAGAGAGCACAGCTAAACATTTTCAGGATTAGGCTATTCAGCAGTTTTGGTAACCTATCTCCTGCTCTGTTATTGTCTTGTCATGTAGTACAGAACCATTATTTCCTATTTCTCTTGTTCACTCTCATTTCACGGTCAGTCCCTGTTCACACCTTCTTTTGGCTCTTTTTTAAAGGAACATTTCCTTCTCTTCATTCTCAGTCTAGTACAGGGAAGGGCAACTGGCGAAACCAAATTTAGCTTAGGGCCCCCAAAAGGCTAGTGCCGGCTCTGACTACATGTGTGAGTATGGATGCGGGTAAGCAGACTGAGCCCCACATGATGAGTTAAGATTTTTGGTGGCCCCCACCCCTATCAAAGTTTCCCATCCCTGGTCTTGATTATACTGTACATTAGAGGTAACTGCCAAAATAAAGGAAACACTTGAGTAAATGAAGTATACAAAGTATATTGAAAGCAGGTGCTTGGTGCTTCCACACAGGTGTGGTTCCTGAGTGTTCCAAGTAATTAACATGCCATCATGCTTAGGGTCATGAATAAAAATGCCCAGTTGCCTATTATGTTGGCTACCATGGCTAGAAGAAGAGATCTCAGTGACTTTGAAAGCGGGGTCTCAAAAGAGCATGAGGTTAAGGATTAGCCCCTTTTTTCAATTTTTGCCTAAAATGACATACTCAAATCTAACTGCCTATAGCTCAGGCCCTGAAGCAAGGATATGCATATAGAAACACTTTGTAGTTTATGGAAATGTGAAAGTAATGTAGTAGAATATAACACATTAGATCTGGTAAAAGATAATACAAAGAAAAAAACAACCATTCTTTTGTATTTTTTTGTACCATCATCTTTGAAATGCAAGAGAAAGGCCATAATGTATTATTCCAGCCCAGATTTTGGCCACAAGATGGCATCAGTGTATGTGCAAAGTTTTAGACTCATCCAATGAACCATTCCATTTCTGTTCAAATGTACCTAATTTGTTTATTAATAACTTTTCATGTTCAAAATTGTGCACTATGTAATTACCTCCAGGTGTGTATGTTTTGGAGGGATGGCTTTAGGAAACACAAACATAACTAGTAGTCCCATGTGGCTCAGTTGGTAGCACATGCCACTTACACCACCAGGGTTGTGGGCTCGATTCCCATGGGGGACCAGTATGAATGAAAATGTATGCATTCACTACTACAAGTCACTCTGGATAACAGCATCTACTAAAATGTTATATTGTAACTAAAAGAAAACAATCTGATTGTTATATCTGTTTAAATGAACCAGACACGTGGAAGTATTGTCCTGTCTCTCTATGTGGTGAATGAAAGCCAAGCTGTTCTTCTGTCATTTGAGTTGAGCTGGTTAATCTAGCCTTGAACGCACTGAAATATTCATTGTTAACTCTTCTTCCCTGGGAGTGTGACTTAGGTTCTGTGTGTGCATCAGAAGCCCTGGCTTAGTATTGCAATATTTGGCCTTGTGAAGTTATTCAACCACAATGCCTTAGCTGTGGTTTGCAGTGTATTCATAAATCCTTGAGTGGAAGAAAATATATTTAATCAGTTATGCCACTGTGTGTAGTTTTGTCCCTTGTGTGTAACAGTGGTATCCCATGAGTCAATGTCAGAGATCAGGGTGTGAAGGAGGACACTATTAAGAAATGACAGATCTTTATAATTGTAATATGGAATAGGCCATTGTGACTTTTGTTTAAACTATTGAATTATTTTGCACCTTAAATTCGATTTTGAATAGCCTGCACATCCATATGCTACTCCGTGCGTCAATGGAAATGTGTCTCCCAAGGCAAGCCTTTCTCGCTGCATATCCAGCACAAGTTATTGTCTTCCTCGGTTGAATAAATAACGTATTGTTTTTGTGTTTACAAAATTATTTGCAGTATTTCTTTCATCACAGCCGCCAACACAGGCCGCACTCGGTCACCCAGAAGCAAGCTACAGTAAGCGTTTGGATATATTTGTATTAGTATGTTCCTTAAATTATCATTTGTTTGTGGCTATCATTGTAATTAACCTAGCCCTCAGAAGAATATGGTGGACTAGATCACATTGAGGCTAATTGAGCATAGAAAGATGATTAGGCCTAAGCAGTATATTGAGTCAGAAAGTGTGGTGACATTGACTAGCCACTAGAGAGCACAGCTAAACATTTTCAGGATTAGGCTATTCAGCAGTTTTGGTAACCTATCTCCTGCTCTGTTATTGTCTTGTCATGTAGTACAGAACCATTATTTCCTATTTCTCTTGTTCACTCTCATTTCACGGTCAGTCCCTGTTCACACCTTCTTTTGGCTCTTTTTTAAAGGAACATTTCCTTCTCTCCATTCTCAGTCTAGTACAGGGAAGGGCAACTGGCGAAACCAAATTTAGCTTAGGGCCCCCAAAAGGCTAGTGCCGGCTCTGACTACATGTGTGAGTATGGATGCGGGTAAGCAGACTGGGCCCCACATGATGAGTTAAGATTTTTGGTGGCCCCCACCCCTATCAAAGTTTCCCATCCCTGGTCTTGATTATACTGTACATTAGAGGTAACTGCCAAAATAAAGGAAACACTTGAGTAAATGAAGTATACAAAGTATATTGAAAGCAGGTGCTTGGTGCTTCCACACAGGTGTGGTTCCTGAGTGGTCCAAGTAATTAACATGCCATCATGCTTAGGGTCATGAATAAAAATGCCCAGTTGCCTATTATGTTGGCTACCATGGCTAGAAGAAGAGATCTCAGTGACTTTGAAAGCGGGGTCTCAAAGGAGCATGAGGTTAAGGATTAGCCCCTTTTTTCAATTTTTGCCTAAAATGACATACTCAAATCTAACTGCCTATAGCTCAGGCCCTGAAGCAAGGATATGCATATAGAAACACTTTGTAGTTTATGGAAATGTGAAAGTAATGTAGTAGAATATAACACATTAGATCTGGTAAAAGATAATACAAAGAAAAAAACAACCATTCTTTTGTATTTTTTTGTACCATCATCTTTGAAATGCAAGAGAAAGGCCATAATGTATTATTCCAGCCCAGATTTTGGCCACAAGATGGCATCAGTGTATGTGCAAAGTTTTAGACTCATCCAATGAACCATTCCATTTCTGTTCAAATGTACCTAATTTGTTTATTAATAACTTTTCATGTTCAAAATTGTGCACTATGTAATTACCTCCAGGTGTGTATGTTTTGGAGGGATGGCTTTAGGAAAGACAAACATAACTAGTAGTCCCATGTGGCTCAGTTGGTAGCACATGCCACTTACACCACCAGGGTTGTGGGCTCGATTCCCATGGGGGACCAGTATGAATGAAAATGTATGCATTCACTACTACAAGTCACTCTGGATAACAGTATCTACTAAAATTTTATATTGTAACTAAAAGAAAACAATCTGATTGTTATATCTGTTTAAATGAACCAGACACGTGGAAGTATTGTCCTGTCTCTCTATGTGGTGAATGAAAGCCAAGCTGTTCTTCTGTCATTTGAGTTGAGCTGGTTAATCTAGCCTTGAACGCACTGAAATATTCATTGTTAACTCTTCTTCCCTGGGAGTGTGACTTAGGTTCTGTGTGTGCATCAGAAGCCCTGGCTTAGTATTGCAATATTTGGCCTTGTGAAGTTATTCAACCACAATGCCTTAGCTGTGGTTTGCAGTGTATTCATAAATCCTTGAGTGGAAGAAAATATATTTAATCAGTTATGCCACTGTGTGTAGTTTTGTCCCTTGTGTGTAACAGTGGTATCCCATGAGTCAATGTCAGAGATCAGGGTGTGAAGGAGGACACATAAAATGTTGTGTTTGTAAAAGCTCAAGCATCACTTTGTGTGGCTAATTTTGAGGCTGCTGAGAAGGCAATATCTATCTATGCCGGAATGTTCAATGACAATAGACTTTATTACACATTGCGTTATCAGTTCTGTCTTTGGAAGGAGCCTTACCTTTGTTGTGCGCCTCTAGCTGAGAGAGGGAGTTGACGGCCACTTTGCACAGTGAGCAGTAGAGCAGCTTCTTGGCCTTGTCCTCCTCAGACTCCCCTGAAAAGAGGCTGGGGGCCGGGGACAGGGTGTCAGGGGGGCCCGCCATGGGGGTGTCCACCTGGGGGGCACAAAGGGCCGGGGAGGGGATGGAGGTGGAGTTGGTGGGCATAGGTGTACTCAAAGGGGGCAGGGATGAACACACAGGGAGCAGGGAGGTGTCATGGACCGACATGGGGATGGGGCTGGGTGTCATGTCTGAGCCGTTTGAATGTGGGCGGGACTGGACGTCATCTGTGAAGAGAACAGATGGGAAATAGAACATTTTCTACCATATTTTATACAACGGGTGGTTCTAATCCTGAATGCTGATTGGTTAAAAACTTGACTTTGTCTCGGGCCTAACAACACCCATGCCAATATATCCACAAACACCGGATTCTTGGGCATAATCACTTATGTGTAGAGCACACCAGATAATATTATGATGATGATGATGATGCTGCGGCACTAGTACAGTACTATGTCTGAACTTACAGGGTCAAAACTCTGCCCCAGAGGGCCACACATCTGTCTCCCCCATCTGGAGTGAGTCAGGGTAGGGTGGAATATCTGGGTCATGTCAGGTTATTCAGGTTGGAGAGGATGGAAGGAGGGTCAGTAGAACAGCACAATAATCTTAATGTTACTGTAGCTTAACCACTGTATGTAGCACAGGGTCATCTGGCCTGCCAATTGAACCAAGAGATAAACAAAAGACAAGTGTTGAGAGCCAGTAGAGCCTTCATACTACATAGTATTTAACCACTCCCCACCACCCTCCTCTCCTCTGCTGGCCAATCCCAGTGACGGATGCCTGGGAAGCTGATTCTTGTCAGTGCTGACAGAGGCGTCTCTTAGCAGACATCCCTCTGTACGACTGTTCTGTTTCACCCCGGATCTTTGACTAAACAGCTGAACTTTACACACACACAGACTGAAACGTGTGTGTGTGTGTTAAGGTTAAATCTCTGTGTGGGTTCAGCATGTGTGTGTGTTTAGGTTATATCTCTGTGTGGGTTCAGCATGTGTGTGTGTGTCTTTAGGTTATATCTCTGTGTGGGTTCAGCATGTGTGTGTGTTTAGGTTATATCTCTGTGTGGGTTCAGCATGTGTGTGTGTTTAGGTTATATCTCTCTGTGGGTTCAGCATGTCAAATCAAATCAAATTGTATTGGTCACATACACATGGTTAGCAGATGTTAATGCAGTGTAGCGAAATGCTTGTGCTTCTAGTTCCGACAGTGCAGTAATATCTAACAAGTAATCTAACAAATTCACAATGACTACCTTATACACACAATGTAAACATATGGATGCTCAATGGCCGTGCAGCATAGGCAAGATGCAATAGATGGTATAAAATACACTCTGTACATATGAGTACTGTAGGATATGTAAACATTATTAAAGTGACATTATTTAAAGAGACTAGTGATAACTTTATTAAATCCATTTGAGTCAGTATGTTGGCAGCAGCCTCTCTATGATAGTGATGGCTGTTTAACAGTCTGATGGCCTTGAGCTAGATGCTGTTTTGTCTCTCAGTACCAGCTTTGATGCACCTGTACTGACATCACCTTCTGGATGATAGCGGGGTGAACAGGCAGTGACTCGGGTGGTTGTTGTCCTTGATGATCTTTCTGGCCTTCCTGTGACATCGGGTGCTGTATGTCTCTTGGAGGGCAGGTAGTTTGCCCCCGGTGATGCATTGTGCAAACCGGGGGGGGGGGGGGGGGGGCTCCCTCTGCTGTTTCCTGAAGTCCACAATCATCTCCTTTGTTTTGTTTACGTTGAGTGAGAGTTTATTTTCCTGACACCACACTCCGAGGGCCCTCACTTCCTCCCTGTAGGCTGTCTTGTCGTTGTTGGTAATCAAGCCCACTAATGTAGTGTTGTCTGCAAACTTGACGATTGGGTTGGAGGCATGCATGGCAACGCAGTCATGGGTGAACAGGGAGCACAGGAGAGGGCTGAGAACGCACCCGTGTAGGGCCCCAGTGTTGAGGATCAGCGGGGTGGAGATGTTGTTCCCTACCTTCACCACCTGGGGGCGGCCAGTCAGAAAGTCCAGGACCCAGTTGCACAGGGCCGGGTCGAGACCCAGGGTCTCAAGCTTAATGATGAGTTTGGAGGGGACTATGCTGTTGAATGCTGAACTATAGTCAATGAACAGCATTCTTACATAGGTATTCCTCTTGTCCAGATGGGATAGGGAAGTTTCCAGTGTGATCGAAATTGCATCGTCTGAGCACCTATCAGGGCGGTAAGCAAATTGAAGAGGGTCTAGGTTATCAGGTAGGGTGGAGGTGATATGATCCTTGACTAGTCTCTCAAAGCACTTCATGATGACAGAAGTGAGTGCTACGGGGCGATAGTCATTTAGTTCAGTTACTTTTGCTTTCTTGGGTACAGGAACCATGCTGGACATCTTGAAGCATGTGGGAACAGCAGACTGGGATAGGGATTGATTGAATATGTCCGTAAACACACCAGCCAGCTTGTTTGCTCATGCTCTGAGGATGCGGCTAGGGATGCAATCTCCGCCGTCAGCCTTGTGAGGGTTAACACGTTCAAATGTTTTACTCACATCGGCCACGGAGGAGAGCCCACAGTCTTTGGTAGATGGCCGTGTCGTGGCACTGTATTGTCCTCAAAGCACGCAAAGACGTTGTTTAATTTGTCTGGGAGCAAGTCGTCAATGTCCACGAATGTGCTGGTTTTCTTTTTGTAATCCGTGATTGACTTTAGACCCTGCCACATATGTCTCGTGTTTGAGCCGTTGAATTGCGACTCTACATTGTCTCTTTACTGAAACTTTGCTTGTTTGATTGCCTTGCGGAGGGAATAACTACACTGTTTGTATTCGGTCATGTTTCCAGTTACCTTGCCATGATTAAATGCAGTGACTTGTGTGTGTTCAGGTTATGTCTCTGTGTGGGTTCAGCATGTGTGTGTGTTTAGGTTATATATTTGTGTGGGTTCAGCATGCGTGTGTTTAGGTTATATCTTTGTGTGGGTTCAGCATGTGTGTGTTTAGGTTATATCTTTGTGTGGGTTCAGCATGTGTGTGTGTGTGTGTGCGGTGTAGAGCACAGGTGGTGCTTACCCTGTTTTCTAGGGTTAGAGCTTGGGCTGGATGGCGAGGGGCCTGGTGGAGAGGGGGCGGCTGTAGGGAGAGTGGCCAGTTTGTCACCCTCCTGGGGGCGAGTCTTGGAGGTCTCAATGCCTTTTACCCTCCGAGCGTGGCGGTTCCCCTTATAGTGGGCCTCTGCCTGACTCTGAGAAAAGAACATGGGGAGGAGAGGGCATGACATGATATGTCACATCATAATCCACATGGGTATTATTATTCACACACTTCTGAGCACCATGCTTATCTGATATCTGCGTATATCAGAAAGAAAAAAAAATATACCCAATCTTTAGCAGATGATAATTCACTCACTCCAATAGCAACCTTAGCATGGCCATGGGACACCACGCACACCCTGGCTGTTTTATTTTCACACTACGGCTGTGTCCTGTTTTCCTGTTTAGTACAGTATCTATCATCCACAGGCCTGTTTCAGACCCAGTGAGGTCAGTGGAGTAAACTCTAGCCATAGTGTTGACTGGACGTCTCTCAGCAGATGGCTTTAGGCTGTCATATGAGCCCTGTGCTGTCCCTGCTCTGTACCTGCCTGTTCCTGTGGCTGACTGACTGACTGACTGACTGGCTGACTGACTGACTGCTGGCTGACTGACTGACTGGCTGACTGGCTGACTGCTGGCTGACTGACTGGCTGACTGACCGACTGGCTGGCTGGCTGACTGCCCGGCTGGCTGGCTGACTGACTGGCTGACTGGCTGGCTGAATGACTGGCTGACTGGCTGGCTGACTGGCTGGCTGGCTGACTGGCTGGAGCACTCTTCAGCAGTTCAGTAGATCAATTATGCATCTCTGATTAATTTATCACTGAGATCCCCAATGTCTACACAGGGGTGGGTTTTATTTTTATTTTGTATGTAATTTAACCTTTATTGAACTAGGCAAGTCAGTTAGGAACAAATTCTTATTTACAATGGCGGCCTACTCCGGCCAAACCTGAATGACGCTGGGACAATTGTGCGCCTCCCTATGGGACTCCCAATCATCCCGTCATCCCGTCCGGATGTGACACAGCCTGGATTCGAACCAGGGACTGTAGTGACTTTATAACTATCCTTGTTCAACACAAAATAGCACAAAATACAGCAGCTGAGGAGCACATGCTCTCTGTGGTGTGTTGTCAATGTGAGAACTACACTGAGTGTACAAACAGTAGGTCAGCAGTAATCATTCTTTAAGCGTTCTAGAACATTCCAGACCCTATATAGTACTATAATGTTCAGGACTTCTCTAGTCTGTCTTTACAGAGGAGAATTCTAGAATGTTCTGGTGGTTCCTCTGCAATAAATTACTAATTACTGAACTGAGCCTGTGATGATTATCGAGTGGTGAGAATGGGATTATCTAAAATAGACCCAGAGGTGTGAGGAAACACTGACAGCTGCAACCTGACTACTGCTGCTCAAGGAGGAATAAGGAATGTGAGTGGCCAGAGTGTCACCAAGGGAGGCTGTGTGTACTGTAGGCAGCTACATAGCTACAAAGAGAGCTGGGGCTTGGCAGTAGCGAGGGAGTGAGGGGGGCATCAACGAGGTGAGGGGGCTACTGGGACGTGTCAGGGATGCCTCCCTAAACCTCAGGCAGTAATTGCCGACGACAGAGGTACACAAATAGCCCCAGATTAGACATGAAGGAGGAGGGATAACCCACTCAGCAACAGTTATGTTCTCCAAAGAGACAGACTTACAGAGAAAAGTAATTGCCTCTCTCTCACTTCTCTCCCACTCTACTTTCACTATTTCAGATTGTACCCCCCCCCCCTGTCTCTCTCTCTCTCTCTCTCTCTCACTCTCTCTCTCTCTCTCTCATCTCCTCTTCTCTCTCTCGGTGGAGGAAAGCTTTGGTTTTGAAGCTCTGTCCTGACCTTCAGTGTTTAGGTCTTGGGGGATCAATAAAATTCAACAATCAATTACAACTGAACAGAGTTGACAACAGAGAGGGGAGACGGACAGGGAGACAGGAAGAGGGGATAGCGCAGAGGAAGTCTAGAAAGAGATTAGAAGGAAGGAGGAAAGAGAGATCTTTAGTGTAGAACTGAAGAGTTATAAAAGAGGAGTACATGATGTTTGGAATGGGTTAAGAAGCGTTATGAAAAGTGGATATGAAAATATGATCCTTTTCTCTCTGAGCAGGATGCGGCTTTGATGTTTAATCTATGAGTGACAAAGGCAGAGGAACCAGAGAGAACTGGTCTAGCAGCCAAGTCTACTGTACAGCCGACAGGCAACACAATGGAGGAGAGGGGGGGTGGGAGAGGAGAGGGAGGACGAGGGAAATGCAGAAGAGAAGGGGCACAGGAAGTAGACCAGAAAGAGAGAAAGAGATAGAGACATCAACATGTATGAAGAAGAGGCGGAACAAAGGAAAAGGAAGCAGGATCTATCTTAGGGACTGAAATTGAGAGAGAGAGAGAGAGAGAGAGAGAGAGAGAGAGAGAGAGAGAGAGAGAGAGAGAGAGAGAGAGAGAGAGAGAAAGAGAGAGAGAGAGAGAGAGAGAGAGAGAGAGAGAGAGAGAAGGTGTCCAGCGTTGTGGTGCTGCAGTGGTAACGATAGCCAATGCAGCACAATAAAGAGGCATGTGACGTCGGTCTTGCAGCATAGACAGCCTGTCCTGTATGGCTGGTGGCTGCTTGGAATGAATTGCAGTATACAGTACATTACTGGTGGCAGACTGGCAGTGTGATAAGTTTGCTTCTGAGTTTATAGGAATCAATCCAGATATGTTGGTTTGGTTCAGCTTCAGTCTTTAATTGTATCTGGTTCAGCAGATGATGACGTTTAATCCATGTTGACTGACAGAAAACACAATTCAGTGAGAGTGCTGCCGGTACTTTATTTTAAATATTTATATCAAAATATCTTACTGTTCATAGCAGGAAAGACAATGTATGCTGGCTGGGGTATAATATTTGAAACGTGTGGAAAGTATTATATAATAGTGTCTCTAACTGTGCTTCTGAAATGCAGTAAGGCTGCAATAACAGATCCTTGGCTGTATACTGTGAGCAGACTATTCTTTCATTATTAGAGAACTTCCATTGTGCTCTGAGCTCATAACCTGACTTCCCCTCTCAGATTACTGAGTACTGGACTGGTAGAGCAGATGGAGATCAGGACTTTCTCACACACACTGACTGTACTGATGATGATGCATAAAGAGAGTGAAGGCCAAACAGGTGGCCATGGGTCCAGTCGAGTTTTTACAACAGTGGAAGTTGAACACACACATACACACCACACACAGTACACTATTCTACACTGCTACATACAGGCACAGACGGACAGATGACACTCACACACCCACACACACAGGGTTGACGACAGTGACACCTGACCCTACAGCAAACCCTCGACCACAAAGCGCCACAGGGGGTGGTGCGAACAGCCCAGTACATCACTGGGGCCAAGCTCCCTGCCATCCACCACCTCTATATCAGGCGGTGTGAAAGGATAGCCAAAATATTGCCAAAAACTCCACACACATTCACATACTGTACACTAGATATGCACACACACACACATAAACACAAACACACGCATACCGACAACACAAACACACACACTTTTACACTCATTTGCTATTATTATCTATCCTGATGCCTAGTCACTTTACCCTGCCTTCAAATACCTCGTACCTCTGCACATTGACCTGGTACTGGTACTCTCTGTATATTGATTTATTCTTGTGTATTTTATTCCTTGTGTTACTATTTTTCTTTTTATTATAATTTCTCAGTTAAGTCTACACCTGTTGTATTTGGCACATGTGACAAATAACATTGTATTTGATTTGAGTGTGCACTACAGAATGTGAGAACATGGTGTCCAGGAGAGTGGATTCGAGAGGGTAGATAGATGCAGCTGTTACGGCGTTTCAGACGCTCCCCTGTCTATGTTTCCACCGCTCTTTCCTGAAAAGCATTTAGTGCTTTATTCATTGGCATGTGTCAATATTTTTAGCCAGGATCGTGTGTCAACTTGAGTCTGGCTTAGAGGTGACACTGCGTTTCCCCTGAGCAAAGAGACTTTTACTGTATGTTTAGGGGATATACCCATCCCTCAAGCTGGTCCAATGTACCCTGGCCTGTACTTTCTATACCCATTGTGAAGCACTTCAAAAACATTTAATATTACACAACAATAATGTTGAATACACGTAGTGCACATTATGAAGCAAATTGCCTAAGCCTGCTACAGTGAAATTGTTATACTCAATGCAGTCTATGACCGGAAAACAGGTCTTACCACATCTTACTGGTGATAAAACGCTCCCATCTGTGTAGGGGAGGGGGAGGGGGAGGGGTTGTATAATCAGGCCTTAAAAACAGCCTCAGATTTGACCGTGTATGTTTACAGGTGAGTTTGTGTTCTAATACACACAGCAGCAAGGAGAGAGGAACATATACAGAGAAAATAATGTAGAGACAACAGATGTATGTGGTTACAGTACAATATTTGATTTTCAACAAATGAATGTTTCTTATTTTTTTAAGAAACATTAATATGCTGAAAATCCCAAATTGTTTGCATAGTCAACTTACACACAGCTCTGACACACACATTTACCCCACCAGACTTGTCACTAGGGGTCTTTCCACAGTCCCCAAATCCAGAACCAATTCAAGAAAGCGTATAGTAGAGCCATTATTGCGTGGAACTCCGTTCCATCTCATATTGCTGAAATGAACAGCAAACCTGGTTTTAAAAAAACAGGTGCAACGCCTCTCCCCTATTTGACATAGATAGTTTGTGTGTATGTATTGATATGTAGACTATGTGTGTCACGCCCTGACCGTAGAGATCCTTTTATTTTCTATGTTTGTTTGGTCAGGGTGTGACTCGGGTGGGAAAGTCTATGCTTTCTGGTTTTTTGTTTTTGGCCGGGTATGATTCTCAATCAGGGACAGCTGTCTATCGTTGTCTCTGATTGCGAATCCTACTTAGGCAGCCTTTTATCCTTTTCTCATTTGTGGGTTGTTGCATGCATGTATAGCCTTATGGAGTTTCATGTTAGTTTTTGTTGTTTATTGTTTTGTTGGCGACATTTAAAAAAATAAAGAAAAATGTACGCTCACCACGCTGCACCTTGGTCCGGTCCTTTTCAAGACCACGTTCCTGACAACGTGTGCCATTTTAATTTTATTTTAATTGATGTCGTTCTGTCCTTGAGCTGTTCTTGTCTACTGATGTCCTGTATTATGTCATGTTTTATGTGGACACCTGGAAGAGTAGCTGCTGCTGTTGCAACAGATAATGGGGATCCTAACAAAATACAGACAAAGACATGCATTCAAACTGAGCATTGGTTTATGTGCTTATTTCACATTTAATGATGTGTACAGAGCTGAGGGCTTCTGTCTTTATGACGGTATGTTTCAGAAGGCAGTCAGTGTCATAAGCACCTAGCTGTTAGACCCCCACTCTACTGGAATGTGTGCAGCACCATCCAAGATCCTAATCATTTTTACATGCCGATGGAACAAACCATTCTGAATAATCCCACAAGGGATGTATATGTTATGATATATTTGTTATTCAACATTCTTGATGTCTTCACTATTATTCTACAATGTTGAAAATAGTAAAAATAAAGAAAACCCTTGAATTAGTAGGTGTTCTAAAACTTTTGACCGGTAGTGTATGTGAACACTTAAACCACCTCTTCTGTTAATAATTCTGTTCATTCTTTAGTTCTACTCCCTCAGTCATCCTCATTTTGGTGCCCTGTACAAAGACTGACATGCTGGAATGTGCTTTGTCAGCATTCACTACTTTCTCAAATTTCACCCAATGACCAGATCAAGTCAGTTTTTTGTTGCATCACATTCACCCTCGCTGACCCCTCACAATCCCTCGATCACAGCTATCTCCATGAAGCATTCTAGAAATAAAAGCAGTTGGTGGCTGTCCTATTGCTTGCTGCTGATATATCATAAGCACTTGGCCAGCAGTCATTCTAGTGTGTTTCCTTTTAAGACATCCCCACAGACTGAAACACTCAATCCAACCTCAACATCTCAGAACCTTAACCCCCTGTGCTCTAGTCCCCTAGTCCCCGGTTCTCCAGTTCCTTAGTCCCCTGTTCTCTAGTCCCCTAGTCCCTTGTTCTCTAGTCCCCTAGTCCCCTGTTTTTTAGTCCCCTAGTCCCCTGTTCTCTGGTCCCCTAGTCCCCTGTGCTCTAGTCCCCTAGTCCCCTATTCTCTAGTCCCCGTGTCCCCTGTTCTCTAGTCCCCTAGTCCCCCGTTCTCTAGAACCGTAGTCCCCTGTTCTCTAGTCCCCTAGTCCCCTGTTCTCTAGTCCCCTAGTCCCCTGTTCTCTAGTCCCCTAGTCCCCTGTTCTCCAGTCCCCTAGTCCCCTGTTTTCCAGTCCCCTAGTCCCCTGTTCTCCAGTCCCCTAGTCCCCTGTTCTCTAGTCCCCTAGTCCCCTGTAATCTAGTCCCCTAGTCTCCTTTTTTAAAGTCCCCTACTCCCCTGTTCTCTTGTTCCATAGTCCCCTGTGCTCTAGTCCCCTAGTCCCCTGTTCTCTAGTCCCCGAGTCCCCTGTTCTCCAGTCCCCTAGTCCCCTGTTCTCTAGTCCCTTAGTCCCCTGTTCTCTAGTCCCCTAATCCCATGTTCTCTAGTCCCCTAGTCCCCTGTTCTCCAGTCCCCAAGTCCCCTGTTCTCCAGTCCCCTAGTCCCCTGTTCTCTAGTCCCCTGTTCTCCAGTCCCCTAGTCCCCTGTTCTCTAGTCGCCTAGTCCCCTGTTCTCTAGTACCCTAGTCCCATGTTCTTTAGTCCCCTGGTCCCCTGTTATCTAGTCCCCTAGTCCCATGTTCTCTAGTCCCCTAGTCCGCTTTTCTCTAGTCCCCTAGTCCCCTATTCTCCAGTCCCCTTGTCCCCTGTTCTCTAGTCCCCTAGTGCCCTGTTCTCTTGTCCCCTAGTCCCCTGTTCCCTCGTCCCCTAGTCCCCTAGTCCCCTATTCTCTAGTGCCCTAGTCCCCTGGTCTCAAGTCCCCAAGTCCCCTGTTCTCTAGTCCCTTTCTCTCTAGTCCCCTAGTCCCCTGTGCTCTAGTCCCCTAGTCCCCTGTTCTTTAGTCCCCTAGTCCCCTGTTATCTAGTCCCCTAGTCCCATGTTCTCTAGTCCCCTAGTCCGCTGTTCTCTAGTCCCCTAGTCCCCTGTTCTCCAGTCCCCTAGTCCCCTGTTCTCTAGTCCCATGTTCTATAGTCCCCTAGTCCCCCGTTCTCTAGAACCGTAGTCCCCTGTTCTCTAGTCCCCTAGTCCCCTGTTATCTAGTCCCCTAGTCCCATGTTCTCTAGTCCCCTAGTCCCCTGTTCTCTAGTCCCCTAGTCCCCTGTTCTCCAGTCCCCTAGTCCCCTGTTCTCCAGTCCCCTATTCCCCTGTTCTCTAGTCCCCTAGTCCCCTGTTCCCTCATCCCCTAGTCCCCTAGTCCCCTGTTCTCTAGTCCCCTAGTCCCCTGGTCTCAAGTCACCAAGTCCCCTGTTCTCTAGTCCCTTTCTCTCTAGTCCCCTAGTCCCCTGTGCTCTAGTCCCCTAGTCCCCTGTTCTTTAGTCCCCTAGTCCCCTGTTATCTAGTCCCCTAGTCCGCTGTTCTCTAGTCCCCTAGTCCCCTGTTCTCCAGTCCCCTAGTCCCCTGTTCTCTAGTCCCATGTTCTATAGTCCCCTAGTCCCCCGTTCTCTAGAACCGTAGTCCCCTGTTCTCTAGTCCCCTAGTCCCCTGTTCTCTAGTCCCCTAGTCCCCTGTTCTCCAGTCCCCTAGTCCCCTGTTCTCCAGTCCCCTAGTCCCCAGTTCTCCAGTCCCATAGTCCCCTGTTCTCTAGTCCCCTAGTCCCCTGTTCTCCAGTCCCCTAGTCCCCTGTTCTCAAGTCCCCTAGTCCCCTGTTCTCTAGTCCCCTAGTCCCCTGTTCTCTAGTCCCCTAGTCCCCTGTTCTCCAGTCCCCTAGTCCCCTGTTCTCCAGTCCCCTAGTCCCCAGATCTCCAGTCCCCTAGTCCCCTGTTCTCTAGTCCCCTAGTCCCCTGTTCTCTAGTCCCCTAGTCTCCTGTTTTTAAGTCCCCTAGTCCCTTGTTCTCTAGTCCCCTAGTCCCCTGTGCTCTAGTCCCCTAGTCCCCTGTTCTCTAGTCCCTGAGTCCCCTGTTCTCCAGTCCCCTAGTCCCCTGTTCTCTAGTCCCCTAGTCCCCTGTGCTCTAGTCCCCTAGTCCCCTATTCTCTAGTCCCCTAGTCCCCTGTTCTCCAGTCCCCTAGTCCCCTGTTCTCCAGTCCCCTGTTTTCCAGTCCCATAGTCCCATGTTCTATAGTCCCCTAGTCCCCTGTTCTCTAGTCCCCTAGTCCCCTGTTCTCTAGTCCCCTAGTCTCCTGTTTTTAAGTCCCCTAGCCCCCTGTTCTCTAGTCCCCTAGTCCCCTGTGCTCTAGTCCCCTAGTCCCCTGTTCTCTAGTCCCTGAGTCCGCTGTTCTCCAGTCTCCTAGTCCCCTGTTCTCTAGTCCCCTAGTCCCCTGTTCTCTAGTCCCTTAGTCCCCTGTTCTCTAGTCCCCTAATCCCATGTTCTCTAGTCCCCTAGTCCCCTGTTCTCCAGTCCCCAAGTCCCCTGTTCTCCAGTCCCCTAGTCCCCTGTTCTCTAGTCCCCTGTTCTCCAGTCCCCTAGTCCCCTGTTCTCTAGTCGCCTAGTCCCCTGTTCTCTAGTACCCTGTCCCATGTTCTTTAGTCCCCTGGTCCCCTGTTATCTAGTCCCCTAGTCCCATGTTCTCTAGTCCCCTAGTCCGCTTTTCTCTAGTCCCCTAGTCCCCTATTCTCCAGTCCCCTTGTCCCCTGTTCTCTAGTCCCCTAGTGCCCTGTTCTCTTGTCCCCTAGTCCCCTGTTCCCTCGTCCCCTAGTCCCCTAGTCCCCTATTCTCTAGTCCCCTAGTCCCCTGGTCTCAAGTCCCCAAGTCCCCTGTTCTCTAGTCCCTTTCTCTCTAGTCCCCTAGTCCCCTGTGCTCTAGTCCCCTAGTCCCCTGTTCTTTAGTCCCCTAGTCCCCTGTTATCTAGTCCCCTAGTCCCATGCTCTCTAGTCCCCTAGTCCGCTGTTCTCTAGTCCCCTAGTCCCCTGTTCTCCAGTCCCCTAGTCCCCTGTTCTCTAGTCCCATGTTCTATAGTCCCCTAGTCCCCCGTTCTCTAGAACCGTAGTCCCCTGTTCTCTAGTCCCCTAGTCCCCTGTTCTCCAGTCCCCTAGTCCCCTAGTCCCCTGGTCTCAAGTCACCAAGTCCCCTGTTCTCTAGTCCCTTTCTCTCTAGTCCCCTAGTCCCCTGTGCTCTAGTCCCCTAGTCCCCTGTTCTTTAGTCCCCTAGTCCCCTGTTATCTAGTCCCCTAGTCCGCTGTTCTCTAGTCCCCTAGTCCCCTGTTCTCCAGTCCCCTAGTCCCCTGTTCTCTAGTCCCATGTTCTATAGTCCCCTAGTCCCCCGTTCTCTAGAACCGTAGTCCCCTGTTCTCTAGTCCCCTAGTCCCCTGTTCTCTAGTCCCCTAGTCCCCTGTTCTCCAGTCCCCTAGTCCCCTGTTCTCCAGTCCCCTAGTCCCCAGTTCTCCAGTCCCATAGTCCCCTGTTCTCTAGTCCCCTAGTCCCCTGTTCTCCAGTCCCCTAGTCCCCTGTTCTCAAGTCCCCTAGTCCCCTGTTCTCTAGTCCCCTAGTCCCCTGTTCTCTAGTCCCCTAGTCCCCTGTTCTCCAGTCCCCTAGTCCCCTGTTCTCCAGTCCCCTAGTCCCCAGATCTCCAGTCCCCTAGTCCCCTGTTCTCTAGTCCCCTAGTCCCCTGTTCTCTAGTCCCCTAGTCTCCTGTTTTTAAGTCCCCTAGTCCCTTGTTCTCTAGTCCCCTAGTCCCCTGTGCTCTAGTCCCCTAGTCCCCTGTTCTCTAGTCCCTGAGTCCCCTGTTCTCCAGTCCCCTAGTCCCCTGTTCTCTAGTCCCCTAGTCCCCTGTGCTCTAGTCCCCTAGTCCCCTATTCTCTAGTCCCCTAGTCCCCTGTTCTCCAGTCCCCTAGTCCCCTGTTCTCCAGTCCCCTGTTTTCCAGTCCCATAGTCCCATGTTCTATAGTCCCCTAGTCCCCTGTTCTCTAGTCCCCTAGTCTCCTGTTTTTAAGTCCCCTAGTCCCCTGTTCTCTAGTCCCCTAGTCCCCTGTGCTCTAGTCCCCTAGTCCCCTGTTCTCTAGTCCCTGAGTCCGCTGTTCTCCAGTCTCCTAGTCCCCTGTTCTCTAGTCCCCTAGTCCCCTGTTCTCTAGTCCCTTAGTCCCCTGTTCTCTAGTCCCCTAATCCCATGTTCTCTAGTCCCCTAGTCCCCTGTTCTCCAGTCCCCAAGTCCCCTGTTCTCCAGTCCCCTAGTCCCCTGTTCTCTAGTCCCCTGTTCTCCAGTCCCCTAGTCCCCTGTTCTCTAGTCGCCTAGTCCCCTGTTCTCTAGTACCCTGTCCCATGTTCTTTAGTCCCCTGGTCCCCTGTTATCTAGTCCCCTAGTCCCATGTTCTCTAGTCCCCTAGTCCGCTTTTCTCTAGTCCCCTAGTCCCCTATTCTCCAGTCCCCTTGTCCCCTGTTCTCTAGTCCCCTAGTGCCCTGTTCTCTTGTCCCCTAGTCCCCTGTTCCCTCGTCCCCTAGTCCCCTAGTCCCCTATTCTCTAGTCCCCTAGTCCCCTGGTCTCAAGTCCCCAAGTCCCCTGTTCTCTAGTCCCTTTCTCTCTAGTCCCCTAGTCCCCTGTGCTCTAGTCCCCTAGTCCCCTGTTCTTTAGTCCCCTAGTCCCCTGTTATCTAGTCCCCTAGTCCCATGTTCTCTAGTCCCCTAGTCCGCTTTTCTCTAGTCCCCTAGTCCCCTATTCTCCAGTCCCCTTGTCCCCTGTTCTCTAGTCCCCTAGTGCCCTGTTCTCTTGTCCCCTAGTCCCCTGTTCCCTCGTCCCCTAGTCCCCTAGTCCCCTGTTCTCTAGTCCCCTAGTCCCCTGTTCTCCAGTCCCCTAGTCCCCTGTTCTCTAGTCCCATGTTCTATAGTCCCCTAGTCCCCCGTTCTCTAGAACCGTAATCCCCTGTTCTCTAGTCCCCTAGTCCCCTGTTCTCCAGTCCCCTAGTCCCCTGTTCTCCAGTCCCCTAGTCCCCAGTTTTCCAGTCCCAAAGTCCCTTGTTCTCTAGTCCCCTAGTCCCCTGTTCTCCAGTCCTCTAGTCCCCTGTTCTCAAGTCCCCTAGTCTCCTGTTCTCTAGTCCCCTAGTCCCCTGTTCTCTAGTCCCCTAGTCCCCTGTTCTCCAGTCCCCTAGTCCCCTGTTCTCCAGTCCCCTATTCCCCTGTTCTCTAGTCCCCTAGTCCCCTGTTCCCTCATCCCCTAGTCCCCTAGTCCCCTGTTCTCTAGTCCCCTAGTCCCCTGGTCTCAAGTCACCAAGTCCCCTGTTCTCTAGTCCCTTTCTCTCTAGTCCCCTAGTCCCCTGTGCTCTAGTCCCCTAGTCCCCTGTTCTTTAGTCCCCTAGTCCCCTGTTATCTAGTCCCCTAGTCCGCTGTTCTCTAGTCCCCTAGTCCCCTGTTCTCCAGTCCCCTAGTCCCCTGTTCTCTAGTCCCATGTTCTATAGTCCCCTAGTCCCCCGTTCTCTAGAACCGTAGTCCCCTGTTCTCTAGTCCCCTAGTCCCCTGTTCTCTAGTCCCCTAGTCCCCTGTTCTCCAGTCCCCTAGTCCCCTGTTCTCCAGTCCCATAGTCCCCTGTTCTCTAGTCCCCTAGTCCCCTGTTCTCCAGTCCCCTAGTCCCCTGTTCTCAAGTCCCCTAGTCCCCTGTTCTCTAGTCCCCTAGTCCCCTGTTCTCTAGTCCCCTAGTCCCCTGTTCTCCAGTCCCCTAGTCCCCTGTTCTCCAGTCCCCTAGTCCCCAGATCTCCAGTCCCCTAGTCCCCTGTTCTCTAGTCCCCTAGTCCCCTGTTCTCTAGTCCCCTAGTCTCCTGTTTTTAAGTCCCCTAGTCCCTTGTTCTCTAGTCCCCTAGTCCCCTGTGCTCTAGTCCCCTAGTCCCCTGTTCTCTAGTCCCTGAGTCCCCTGTTCTCCAGTCCCCTAGTCCCCTGTTCTCTAGTCCCCTAGTCCCCTGTGCTCTAGTCCCCTAGTCCCCTATTCTCTAGTCCCCTAGTCCCCTGTTCTCCAGTCCCCTGTTTTCCAGTCCCATAGTCCCATGTTCTATAGTCCCCTAGTCCCCTGTTCTCTAGTCCCCTAGTCCCCTGTTCTCTAGTCCCCTAGTCTCCTGTTTTTAAGTCCCCTAGTCCCCTGTTCTCTAGTCCCCTAGTCCCCTGTGCTCTAGTCCCCTAGTCCCCTGTTCTCTAGTCCCTGAGTCCGCTGTTCTCCAGTCTCCTAGTCCCCTGTTCTCTAGTCCCCTAGTCCCCTGTGCTCTAGTCCCCTAGTCCCCTATTCTCTAGAACCGTAGTCCCCTGTTCTCTAGTCCCCTAGTCCCCTGTTCTCCAGTCCCCTAGTCCCCTGTTCTCCAGTCCCCTAGTCCCCAGTTTTCAAGTCCCATAGTCCCCTGTTCTCTAGTCCCCTAGTCCCCTGTTCTCCAGTCTTCTAGTCCCCTGTTCTCAAGTCCCCTAGTCTCCTGTTCTCTAGTCCCCTAGTCCCCTGTTCTCTAGTCCCCTAGTCCCCTGTTCTCCAGTCCCCTAGTCCCCTGTTCTCCAGTCCCCTAGTCCCCAGATCTCCAGTCCCCTAGTCCCCTGTTCTCTAGTCCCCTAGTCCCCTGTTCCCTCGTCCCCTAGTCCCCTAGTCCCCTGTTCTCTAGTCCCCTAGTCCCCTGGTCTCAAGTCACAAAGTCCCCTGTTCTCTAGTCCCTTTCTCTCTAGTCCCCTAGTCCCCTGTGCTCTAGTCCCCTAGTCCCCTGTTCTTTAGTCCCCTAGTCCCCTGTTATCTAGTCCCCTAGTCCGCTGTTCTCTAGTCCCCTAGTCCCCTGTTCTCCAGTCCCCTAGTCCCCTGTTCTCTAGTCCCATGTTCTATAGTCCCCTAGTCCCCCGTTCTCTAGAACCGTAGTCCCCTGTTCTCTAGTCCCCTAGTCCCCTGTTCTCTAGTCCCCTAGTCCCCTGTTCTCCAGTCCCCTAGTCCCCTGTTCCCCAGTCCCCTAGTCCCCAGTTCTCCAGTCCCATAGTCCCCTGTTCTCTAGTCCCCTAGTCCCCTGTTCTCCAGTCCCCTAGTCCCCTGTTCTCAAGTCCCCAAGTCCCCTGTTCTCTAGTCCCCTGGTCCCCTGTTCTCTAGTCCCCTAGTCCCCTGTTCTCCAGTCCCCTAGTCCCCTGTTCTCCAGTCCACTAGTCCCCAGATCTCCAGTCCCCTAGTCCCCTGTTCTCTAGTCCCCTAGTCCCCTGTTCTCTAGTCCCCTAGTCCCCTGTTCTCTAGTCCCTGAGTCCCCTGTTCTCCAGTCCCCTAGTCCCCTGTTCTCTAGTCCCCTATTCCCCTGTGCTCTAGTCCCCTAGTCCCCTATTCACTAGTCCCCTAGTCCCCTGTTCTCCAGTCCCCTAGTCCCCTGTTCTCCAGTCCCCTGTTTCCCAGTCCCATAGTCCCATGTTCTATAGTCCCCTAGTCCCCCGTTCTCTAGAACCGTAGTCCCCTGTTCTCTAGTCCCCTAGTCCCCTGTTCTCTAGTCCCCTAGTCCCCTGTTCTCTCGTCCCCTAGTCCCCTAGTCCCCTGTTCTCTAGTCCCCTAGTCCCCTGGTCTCAAGTCCCCAAGTCCCCTGTTCTCTAGTCCCTTTCTCTCTAGTCCCTTAGTCCCCTGTGCTCTAGTCCTCTAGTCCCCTGTTCTCTAGTCCCCCAGTCCCATGTTCTCTAGTCCCCTAGTCCCATGATCTCTAGACCCCTAATCCCCTGTTATTTAGTCCCCAAGTCCCCTGTTATCTAGTTCCCTAGTCCCCTGTTCTCTAGTCCCCTAGTCCCCTGTTCTCTAGTCCCCTAGTCCCCTGTTCTCTAGTCCCCTAGTCCCCTGTTCTCCAGTCCCCTAGTCCCGTGTTTTCCAGTCCCCTAGTCCCCTGTACTCCAGTCCCCTAGTCCCCTGTTCTCTAGTCCCCTACTCCCCTGTTCTCTTGTCCCATAGTCCCATGTGCTCTAGTCCCCTAGTCCCCTGTTCTCTAGTCCCCGAGTCCCCTGTTCTCTAGTACCCTAATCCCATGTTCTCTAGTCCCCTAGTCCCCTGTTCTCCAGTCCCAAGTCCCCTGTTCTCCAGTCCCCTAGTCCCCTGTTCTCTAGTCCCCTGTTCTCCAGTCCCCTAGTCCCCTGTTCTCTAGTTGCCTAGTCCCCTATTCTCCAGTCACCTAGTCCCCTGTTCTCTAGTCCCCTAGTGCCCTGTTCTCTTGTCCCCTAGTCCCTTGTTCTCTCGTCCCCTAGTCCCCTAGTCCCCTGTTCTCTAGTCCCCTAGTCCCCTGGTCTCAAGTCCCCAAGTCCCCTGTTCTCTAGTCCCTTTCTCTCTAGTCCCTTAGTCCCCTGTGCTCTAGTCCCCTAGTCCCCTGTTCTTTAGTCCGATAGTCCCCTGTTATCTAGTCCCCTAGTCCCATGTTCTCTAGTCCCCTAGTCCGCTGTTCTCTAGTCCCCTAGTCCCCTGTTCTCCAGTTCCCAAGTCCCCTGTTCTCTAGTCCCCTAGTGCCCTTTTCTCTTGTCCCCTAGTCCCCTGTTCTCTCGTCCCCTAGTCCCCTAGTCCCCTGTTCTCTAGTCCCCTAGTCCCCTGGTCTCAAGTCCCCTAGTCCCCTGTTCTCTAGTCCCTTTCTCTCTAGTCCCCTAGTCCCCTGTTCTCTAGTCCCCTAGTCCCCTGTTCTCCAGTCCCCTAGTCCCCTGTTCTCCAGTCCCCTAGTCCCCTGTTCTCTAGTCCCCTGTTTTCCAGTCCCATTGTCCCATGTTCTATAGTCCCATAGTCCCCTGGTCGCTAGTCTCCTAGTCCCCTGTTCTCTAGTCCCATAGTCCCCTGTTCTCTAGTCCCCTGTTCTCTAGTCCCATAGTCCCCTGTTCGCTAGTCCCCTAGTCCCCTGTTCTCTAGTCCCATAGTCCCCTGTTCTCTAGTCCCCTGTTCTCTAGTCCCCTAGTCCCCTGTTCTCTAGTCCCCTAGTCCCCTATTTTTTAGTCCCCTAGTCCCCTATTCTCTAGTCCCCTAGTCCCCTGTTCTCTAGTCCCATGTTCTATAGTCCCCTAGTCCCCCGTTCTCTAGAACCGTAGTCCCCTGTTCTCTAGTCCCCTAGTCCCCTGTTCTCCAGTCCCCTAGTCCCCTGTTCTCCAGTCCTCTAGTCCCCAGTTCTCCAGTCCCATAGTCCCCTGTTCTCTAGTCCCCTAGTCCCCTGTTCTCCAGTCTCCTAGTCCCCTGTTCTCAAGTCCCCTAGTCTCCTGTTCTCTAGTCCCCTAGTCCCCTGTTCTCTAGTCCCCTAGTCCCCTGTTCTCCAGTCCCGTAGTCCCCTGTTCTCCAGTCCCCTAGTCCCCAGATCTCCAGTCCCCTAGTCCCCTGTTCTCTAGTCCCCTAGTCTCCTGTTTTTAAGTCCCCTAGTCCCCTGTTCTCTAGTCCCCTAGTCCCCTGTGCTCTAGTCCCCTAGTCCCCTGTTCTCTAGTCCCTGAGTCCCAGGTTCTCCAGTCCCCTAGTCCCCTGTTCTCTAGTCCCCTAGTCCCCTGTGCTCTAGTCCCCTAGTCCCCTATTCTCTAGTCCCCTAGTCCACTGTTCTCCAGTCAACTAGTCCCCTGTTCTCCAGTCCCCTGTTTTCCAGTCCCCTAGTCCCCTGTTCTATAGTCCCCTGCTCTCTAGTCCCCTAGTCCCCTGTTCTCTAGTCCCCTATTCCCCTGTTCTCTAGTCCCCTAGTCCCCTGTTATTTAGTCCCCTAGTCCCCTATTCTCTAGTCCCCTAGTCCCCTGTTCTCTAGTCCCCTGTTCTCTAGTCCCCTAGTCCCCTGTTCTCTAGTCCCAGAGTCCCCTGTTCTCCAGTCCCCCGTTCTCTAGTCCCGTAGTCCCCTGTTCTCCAGTCCACCAGTCCCCTGTTCTCCAGTCCCCTAGTCCCCTGTTCTCCAGTCCCCCAGTACCCTGTTCTCTAGTCCCTAGTCCCCTGTTCTCCAGTTCCCCAGTCCCATGTTCTCTAGTCTGCTAGTCCCATGTTCTCTAGTACCCTAATACCCTGTTCTTTTGTCCCCCAGTCCCCTGTTATCTAGTCCCCCAGTCCCCTGTTATTTAGTCCCCTAGTTCCCTGTTCTTTAGTCCCTCAGTCCCCTGTTCTCTGGTCCCCTAGTCCCCTGTTCTCTAGTACCCTAATCCCCTGTTCTTTTGTCCCCCAGTCCCCTGTTATCTAGTCCCCCAGTCCCCTGTTATTTAGTCCCCTAGTTCCCTGTTCTTTAGTCCCTCAGTCCCCTGTTCTCTGGTCCCCTAGTCCCCTGTTCTCTAGTCCCCTAATCCCTTGTTCTCTAGTCCCCTAGTCCTCTGTTGTCTAGTCCCTTAATCCCTTGTTCTCTAGTCCCCTAGTCCTCTGTTGTCTAGTCCCCTAGTCCCCTGTTCTCTAGTCCCCTAGTCCCCTGTTCTCCAGTCCCCTGGTCCCCTATTCTCTAGTCCCCTTGTCCCATGTTCTCTAGTCCCCTAGTCCCCTGTTCTCTAGTCCCCTAGTCTCCTGTTTTTAAGTCCCCTAGTCCCTTGTTCTCTAGTCCCCTAGTCCCCTGTGCTCTAGTCCCCTAGTCCCCTGTTCTCTAGTCCCTGAGTCCCCTGTTCTCCAGTCCCCTAGTCCCCTGTTCTCTAGTCCCCTAGTCCCCTGTGCTCTAGTCCCCTAGTCCCCTATTCTCTAGTCCCCTAGTCCCCTGTTCTCCAGTCCCCTAGTCCCCTGTTCTCCAGTCCCCTGTTTTCCAGTCCCATAGTCCCATGTTCTATAGTCCCCTAGTCCCCTGTTCTCTAGTCCCCTAGTCCCCTGTTCTCTAGTCCCCTAGTCTCCTGTTTTTAAGTCCCCTAGTCCCCTGTTCTCTAGTCCCCTAGTCCCCTGTGCTCTAGTCCCCTAGTCCCCTGTTCTCTAGTCCCTGAGTCCGCTGTTCTCCAGTCTCCTAGTCCCCTGTTCTCTAGTCCCCTAGTCCCCTGTGCTCTAGTCCCCTAGTCCCCTATTCTCTAGAACCGTAGTCCCCTGTTCTCTAGTCCCCTAGTCCCCTGTTCTCCAGTCCCCTAGTCCCCTGTTCTCCAGTCCCCTAGTCTCCTGTTTTTAAGTCCCCTAGTCCCCTGTTCTCTAGTCCCCTAGTCCCCTGTGCTCTAGTCCCCTAGTCCCCTGTTCTCTAGTCCCTGAGTCCCCTGTTCTCCAGTCCCCTAGTCCCCTGTTCTCTAGTCCCCTATTCCCCTGTGCTCTAGTCCCCTAGTCCCCTATTCACTAGTCCCCTAGTCCCCTGTTCTCCAGTCCCCTAGTCCCCTGTTCTCCAGTCCCCTGTTTTCCAGTCCCATAGTCCCATGTTCTATAGTCCCCTAGTCCCCCGTTCTCTAGAACCGTAGTCCCCTGTTCTCTAGTCCCCTAGTCCCCTGTTCTCTAGTCCCCTAGTCCCCTGTTCTCTCGTCCCCTAGTCCCCTAGTCCCCTGTTCTCTAGTCCCCTAGTCCCCTGGTCTCAAGTCCCCAAGTCCCCTGTTCTCTAGTCCCTTTCTCTCTAGTCCCTTAGTCCCCTGTGCTCTAGTCCTCTAGTCCCCTGTTCTCTAGTCCCCCAGTCCCATGTTCTCTAGTCCCCTAGTCCCATGATCTCTAGACCCCTAATCCCCTGTTATTTAGTCCCCAAGTCCCCTGTTATCTAGTTCCCTAGTCCCCTGTTCTCTAGTCCCCTAGTCCCCTGTTCTCTAGTCCCCTAGTCCCCTGTTCTCTAGTCCCCTAGTCCCCTGTTCTCCAGTCCCCTAGTCCCGTGTTTTCCAGTCCCCTAGTCCCCTGTACTCCAGTCCCCTAGTCCCCTGTTCTCTAGTCCCCTACTCCCCTGTTCTCTTGTCCCATAGTCCCATGTGCTCTAGTCCCCTAGTCCCCTGTTCTCTAGTCCCCGAGTCCCCTGTTCTCTAGTACCCTAATCCCATGTTCTCTAGTCCCCTAGTCCCCTGTTCTCCAGTCCCAAGTCCCCTGTTCTCCAGTCCCCTAGTCCCCTGTTCTCTAGTCCCCTGTTCTCCAGTCCCCTAGTCCCCTGTTCTCTAGTTGCCTAGTCCCCTATTCTCCAGTCACCTAGTCCCCTGTTCTCAAGTCCCCTAGTCTCCTGTTCTCTAGTCCCCTAGTCCCCTGTTCTCTAGTCCCCTAGTCCCCTGTTCTCCAGTCCCGTAGTCCCCTGTTCTCCAGTCCCCTAGTCCCCAGATCTCCAGTCCCCTAGTCCCCTGTTCTCTAGTCCCCTAGTCTCCTGTTTTTAAGTCCCCTAGTCCCCTGTTCTCTAGTCCCCTAGTCCCCTGTGCTCTAGTCCCCTAGTCCCCTGTTCTCTAGTCCCTGAGTCCCAGGTTCTCCAGTCCCCTAGTCCCCTGTTCTCTAGTCCCCTAGTCCCCTGTGCTCTAGTCCCCTAGTCCCCTATTCTCTATTCCCCTAGTCCACTGTTCTCCAGTCAACTAGTCCCCTGTTCTCCAGTCCCCTGTTTTCCAGTCCCCTAGTCCCCTGTTCTATAGTCCCCTGCTCTCTAGTCCCCTAGTCCCCTGTTCTCTAGTCCCCTATTCCCCTGTTCTCTAGTCCCCTAGTCCCCTGTTATTTAGTCCCCTAGTCCCCTATTCTCTAGTCCCCTAGTCCCCTGTTCTCTAGTCCCCTGTTCTCTAGTCCCCTAGTCCCCTGTTCTCTAGTCCCAGAGTCCCCTGTTCTCCAGTCCCCCGTTCTCTAGTCCCGTAGTCCCCTGTTCTCCAGTCCACCAGTCCCCTGTTCTCCAGTCCCCTAGTCCCCTGTTCTCCAGTCCCCCAGTACCCTGTTATCTAGTCCCTAGTCCCCTGTTCTCCAGTTCCCCAGTCCCATGTTCTCTAGTCTGCTAGTCCCATGTTCTCTAGTACCCTAATACCCTGTTCTTTTGTCCCCCAGTCCCCTGTTATCTAGTCCCCCAGTCCCCTGTTATTTAGTCCCCTAGTTCCCTGTTCTTTAGTCCCTCAGTCCCCTGTTCTCTGGTCCCCTAGTCCCCTGTTCTCTAGTACCCTAATCCCCTGTTCTTTTGTCCCCCAGTCCCCTGTTATCTAGTCCCCCAGTCCCCTGTTATTTAGTCCCCTAGTTCCCTGTTCTTTAGTCCCTCAGTCCCCTGTTCTCTGGTCCCCTAGTCCCCTGTTCTCTAGTCCCCTAATCCCTTGTTCTCTAGTCCCCTAGTCCTCTGTTGTCTAGTCCCTTAATCCCTTGTTCTCTAGTCCCCTAGTCCTCTGTTGTCTAGTCCCCTAGTCCCCTGTTCTCTAGTCCCCTAGTCCCCTGTTCTCCAGTCCCCTGGTCCCCTATTCTCTAGTCCCCTTGTCCCATGTTCTCTAGTCCCCTAGTCCCCTGTTCTTTAGTCCCCCAGTCCCCTGTTCTCTGGTCCCCCAGTCCCCTGTTCTCTAGTCCCCCAGTCCCCTGTTCTCTAGTCCCATAGTCCCCTGTTGTCTAGTCCTCTAGTCCCCTGTTCTCTAGTCCCCTAGTTCCCTGTTTTCCAGTCCCCTAGTCCCCTGTTCTCTAGTCCCTAGTCCCCCGTTCTCTAGTCCCCCAGTCCCATGTTCTCTAGTCCCCTAGTCCCATGATCTCTAGACCCCTAATCCCCTGTTCTTTAGTCCCCAAGTCCCCTGTTATCTAGTCCCCCCAGTCCCCTGTTATTTAGTCCCCTAGTCCCCTGTTCTCTAGTCCCCTAGTCCCCTGTTCTTTAGTCTCCCAATCCCCTGTTCTCTGGTCCCCTAATCCCCTGTTCTCCAGTCCCCTAGCTAGTCCCCTGTTCCGTAGTCCCCTAGTGCCCTGTTGTCTTGTCCCCTGTGCTCTAGTCCCCTAGTCCCCTATTCTCTAGTCCCCTAGTCCACTGTTCTCCAGTCAACTAGTCCCCTGTTCTCCAGTCCCCTGTTTTCCAGTCCCCTAGCCCCCTGTTCTATAGTCCCCTGCTCTCTAGTCCCCTAGTCCCCTGTTCTCTAGTCCCCTAGTCCCCTGTTATTTAGTCCCCTAGTCCCCTATTCTCTAGTCCCCTAGTCCCCTGTTCTCTAGTCCCCTGTTCTCTAGTCCCCTAGTACCCTGTTCTCTAGTCCCAGAGTCCCCTTTTCTCCAGTCCCCTGTTCTCTAGTCCCGTAGTCCCCTGTTCTCCAGTCCACCAGTCCCCTGTTCTCCAGTCCCCCAGTCCCCTGTTCTCCAGTCCCCCAGTACCCTGTTCTCTAGTCCCTAGTCCCCTGTCCTCTAGTTCCCCAGTCCCATGTTCTCTAGTCTGCTAGTCCCATGTTCTCTAGTACCCTAATCCTCTGTTCTTTTGTCCCCCAGTCCCCTGTTATCTAGTCCCCCAGTCCCCTGTTATTTAGTCCCCTAGTTCCCTGTTCTTTAGTCCCTCAGTCCCCTGTTCTCTGGTCCCCTAGTCCCCTGTTCTCTAGTCCCCTAATCCCTTGTTCTCTAGTCCCCTAGTCCTCTGTTGTCTAGTCCCCTAGTCCCCTGTTCTCTAGTCCCCGAGTCCCCTGTTCTCCAGTCCCCTAGTCCCCTGTTCTCTAGTCCCCTAGTCCCCTGTTCTCTAGTCCCCTAGTCCCCTGTTTCTCCAGGCCCCTGGTCCCCTATTCTCTAGTCCCCTTGTCCCATGTTCTCTAGTCCCCTAGTCCCCTGTTCTTTAGTCCCCCAGTCCCCTGTTCTTTGGTCCCCCAGTCCCCTGTTCTCTAGTACCATAGTCCCCTGTTCTCTAGTCCCCCAGTCCCCTGTTATTTAGTCCCCTAGTCCCCTGTTCTCTAGTCCCCTAGTCCGCTGTTCTTTAGTCTCCCAATCCCCTGTTCTCTGGTCCCCTAATCCCCTGTTCTCCAGTCCCCTAGTCCCCTGTTCTCTAGTCCCCTAGTGCCCTGTTCTCTTGTCCCCTAGTCCCCTGTTCTCCTCGTCCCCTAGTCCCCTAGTCCCCTGTTCTCTAGTCCCCTAGTCCCCTGGTCTCAAGTCCCCAAGTCCCCTGTTCTCTCGTCCCTTTCTCTCTAGTCCCCTAGTCCCCTGTTCTCTAGTCCCCTAGTCCCCGGTTCTCCAGTCCCCTAGTCCCCTGTTCTCTAGTCCCCTGTTTCCAGTCCCATAGTCCCATGTTCTATAGTCCCCTAGTCCCCTGTTCTCTAGTCCCATAGTCCCCTGTTCTCTAGTCCCCTGGTCTCTAGTCCCCTAGTCCCCTGTTCTCCATTCCCCTAGTCCCCTGTTCTCTAGTCCCCTAGTCCCCTGTTCTCCAGTCCCCTAGTCCCCTGTTTTTTAGTCCCCTAGTCCCCTATTCTCTAGTCCCCTAGTCCCCTGTTCTCTAGTTCCCTGGTCTCTAGTCCCCTAGTCCCCTGTTCTCTAGTCCCCTAGTCCCCTGTGCTCTAGTCCCCTAGTCCCCTGTTCTCTAGTCCCGTAGTCCCTTGTTCTCCCAGTCCGCCAGTCCCCTGTTCTCCAGTCCCCTAGTCCCCTGTTCTCTAGTCCCCTGTTCTCCAGTCCTCTAGTCCCATGTTCTATAGTCCCCTAGTCCCATGTTCTCTAGTACCCTAGTCCCCTGTTTCTCTAGTCCCCTGGTCTCTAGTCCCCCTAGTCCCCTGTTCTACAGTCCCCTAGTCCCCTTGTCTCTAGTCCCTTCATCTCTAGTCCCTAGTCCCCTGTTCTCTAGTCCCCTAGTCCCCTGTTATTTAGTCCCCTAGTCCCATGTTCTCTAGTCCATTAGTCCCCTGTTCTTTAGTCCCTAGTCCCCTGTTCTTTCATCCCCTAGTCCCCTGTTATCTATTCCCCTAGTCCCCATGTTCTCTAGTCCCCTAGTCCCCTGTTGTCTAGTCCCCTAGTCCCCTGTTCTCCAGTCCCCCAGTACCCTGTTCTCTAGTCCCTAGTCCCCTGTTCTCTAGTTCCCCAGTCCCATGTTCTCTATTCCGCTATTCCCATGTTCTCTAGTCCCCTAATCCCCTGTTATTTAGTCCCCCCAGTTCCCTGTTATCTAGTCCCCCCAGTCCCCTGTTATTTAGTCTCCTAGTTCCCTGTTCTTTAGTCCCTCAGTCCCCTGTTCTCTGGTCCCCTAGTCCCCTGTTCTCTAGTCCCCTAATCCCTTGTTCTCTAGTCCCCTAGTCCCCTGTTCTCTAGTCCCCTAGTCCCCTGGTCTCTAGTCCCCTAGTCCCCTGTTCTCTAGTCCCCTAGTTCCCTGTTCTTGAGTCCCTCAGTCCCCTGTTCTCTGGTCCCCTAGTCCCCTGTTCTCTAGTCCCCTAGTCCTATGTTGTCTAGTCCCCTAGTCCCCTGTTCTCTAGTCCCCTAGTCCCCTGTTCTCCAGTCCCCTGGTCCCCTATTCTTTAGTCCCTTGTCTCCTGTTTTCTAGTCCCCTAGTCCCATGTTCTCTAGTCCCCTAGTCCCCTGTTCATTAGTCCCCCAGTCCCCTGTTCTCTGGTCCCCCAGTCCCCTGTTCTCTAGTCCCCCAGTCCCTGTTCTCTAGTCCCCTGTGCTCTAGTACCATAGTCCCCTGTTCTCTAGTCCCCCAGTCCCCTGTTCTCTAGTCCCATAGTCCCCTGTTGTCTAGTCCTCTAGTCCCCTGTTCTCTAGTCCCCTAGTTCCCTGTTTTCCAGTCCCCTAGTCCCCTGTTCTCTAGTCCCCTAGTTCCCTGTTCTTGAGTCCCTCAGTCCCCTGTTCTCTGGTCCCCTAGTCCCCTGTTCTCTAGTCCCCTAGTCCTATGTTGTCTAGTCCCCTAGTCCCCTGTTCTCTAGTCCCCTAGTCCCTGTTCTCTAGTCCCCTAGTCCCCTGGTCTCTAGTCCCCTAGTCCCCTGTTCTCTAGTCCCCTAGTCCCCTATTTTTTAGTCCCCTAGTCCCCTATTCTCTAGTCCCCTGGTCTCTAGTCCCCTAGTCCCCTGTTCTCTGGTCCCCTAGTCCCCTGTTCTCTAGTCCCCTAGTCCCTATGTTGTCTAGTCCCCTAGTCCATGTTCTCCAGTCCCCCTAGTCCCCTGTTCTCCAGTCCCCCAGTACCCTGTTCTCTAGTCCTAGTCCCCTGTTCTCTAGTTCCCCAGTCCCATGTTCTCTAGTCTGCTAGTCCCATGTTCTCTAGTCCCCTAATCCCCTGTTATTTGTCCCCCAGTCCCCTGTTATCTAGTCCCCCAGTCCCCTGTTTAGTCCCTAGCCTTAGTCCCCTAGTCCTCTAGTCCCTTCATCTCTATCCCTTAGTCCTATGTCTCTAGTCCCTAGTTCCCTGTTCTCCAGTCCCCAGTCCCCTGTTATTTAGTCCCCTAGTTCCCTGTTATTTAGTCCCTCAGTCCCCTGTTCTCTAGTCCCCTAGTCCCCTGGTCTCTAGTCCCCTATCCCTGTTCTCCAGTCTCCCAGTCCCATGTCCTCTAGTCCCTAGTCCCATGTTCTCCAGTCCCCTAGTCCCCTGTTCTCCAGTCCCCCAGTACCTGTTCTCTAGTCCCTAGTCCCCTGTTCTCTAGTCCCCAGTCCCATGTTCTCTAGTCTGCTAGTCCCATGTTCTCTAGTCCCCTAATCCCCTGTTATTTTGTCCCCCAGTCCCCTGTTATCTAGTCCCCCGGTCCCCTGTTATTTAGTCCCCTAGTTCCCTGTTCTTTGTCCCTCAGACCCCTGTTCTCTGGTCCCCTAGTCCCCTGTTCTCTAGTCCCCTAATCCCTTGTTCTCTAGTCCCCTAGTCCTCTGTTGTCTAGTCCCCTAGTCCCTGTTCTCTAGTCCCCTAGTCCCCTGTTCTCTAGTCCCCTAGTCCCCTGGTCTCTAGTCCCCTAGTCCCTTGTTCTCTAGTCCCCTAGTCCCTGTTCTCCAGTCCCCTGGTCCCCTATTCTTTAGTCCCCTTGTCCCCTGTTCGTCTAGTCCCCTAGTCCCATGTTCTCTAGTCCCCTAGTCCCGCTGTTCATTAGTCCCCTAGTTCCCTGTTTTCCAGTCCCCTAGTCCCCTGTTCTCTAGTCCCCTAGTTCTCAGTTTTTGAGTCCCTCAGTCCCCTGTTCTCTGGTCCCCTAGTCCCCTGTTCTCTAGCCCCCTAATACCTTGTTCTCCTAGTCCCCTAGTCCTCTGTTGTCTAGTCCCCTAGTCCCCTGTTCTCTAGTCCCCTAGTCCCCTGTTCTCTAGTCCCCTAGTCCCCTGGTCTCTAGTCCCCTAGTCCCCTGTTCTCTAGTCCCCTAGTCCCCTATTTTTAGTCCCCTAGTCCCTATTCTCTAGTCCCCTGTGCTCTAGTCCCCTAATCCCTTGTTCTCTAGTCCCCTAGTCCTCTGTTGTCTAGTCCCCTAGTCCCCTGTTCTCTAGTCCCCGAGTCCCCTGTTCTCCAGTCCCCTAGTCCCCTGTTTCTCTAGTCCCCTAGTCCCCTGTTCTCTAGTCCCCTATCCCCTGTTCTCCAGTCCCCTGGTCCCCTATTCTCTAGTCCCCTTGTCCCATGTTCTCTAGTCCCCTAGTCCCCTGTTCTTTAGTCCCCCAGTCCCCTTTCTCTGGTCCCCCAGTCCCCTGTTCTCTAGTCCCCCAGTCCCCTGTTCTCTAGTCCCCTAGTCCCCTGTACTCTAGTACCATAGTCCCCTGTTCTCTAGTCCCCCAGTCCCCTGTTCTCTAGTCCCATAGTCCCCTGTTGTCTAGTCCTCTAGTCCCCTGTTCTCTAGTCCCGCTAGTTCCCTGTTTTCCAGTCCCCTAGTCCCCTGTTCTCTAGTCCCATAGTCCCCTGTTGTCTAGTTCCCCCAGTCCCATGTTCTCTAGTCTGGCTAGTCCCATGTTCTCTAGTCCCCTAATCCCCTGTTATTTTGTCCCCCAGTCCCCCTGTTATCTAGTCCCCCAGTCCCCTGTTATTTAGTCCCCTAGTTCCCTGTTCTTTAGTCCCTCAGACCCCTGTTCTCTGGTCCCCGTAACTCCCCTGTTCTCTAGTCCCCCTAATCCCTTGTTCTCTAGTCCCCTAGTCCTGCTGTTGTCTAGTCCCCCTATCCCCCTGTTCTCTAGTCCCCTAGTCCCGCTGTTCTCTAGTCCCCTAGTCCCCTGGTCCTCTAGTTCCCCTAGTCCCTTGTTCTCTAGTCCCCTAGTCCCCTGTTCTCCAGTCCCCTGGTCCCCTATTCTTTAGTCCCCTTGTCCCCTGTTCTCTAGTCCCCTAGTCCCATGTCTCTAGGTCCCCTAGTCCCCTGTTCAATTAGTCCCCTAGTTCCCTGTTTTCCAGTCCCCTAGTCCGCCCTGTTCTCTAGTCCCCCCAGGTTCTCTGTTTTTGAGTCCCTCAGTCCCCTGTTCTCTGGTCCCCTAGTCCCCTGTTCTCTAGTCCCCTAATACCTTGTTCTCTAGTCCCCTAGTCCTCTGTTGTCTAGTCCCCTATCCCCTTGTTCTCTAGTCCCCTAGTCCCCTGTTCTCTAGTCCCCTAGTCCCCTGGTCTCTAGTCCCCTAATCCCCTGTTCTCCAGTCTCCTAGTCCCATGTCCTCTAGTCCCCTAGTCCCATGTTCTCCAGTCCCCTAGTCCCCTGTTCTCCAGTCCCCCAGTACCCTGTTCTCTAGTCCCTAGTCCCCTGTTCTCTAGTTCCCCAGTCCCATGTTCTCTAGTCTGCTAGTCCCATGTTTCTCTAGTCCCCTAATCCCCTGTTATTTTGTCTCCCAGTCCCCTGTTATCTAGTCCCCCCAGTCCCATGTTATTTAGTCCCCTAGTTCCCTGTTCTTTAGTCCCTCAGACCCCTGTTCTCTGTCCCCTAGTCCCCTGTTCTCTAGTCCCCTAATCCCTTGTTCTCTAGTCCCCTAGTCCTCTGTTGTCTAGTCCCCCTAGTCCCCTGTTCTCTAGTCCCCTAGTCCCCTGTTCTCCAGTCCCCTAGTCCCCCTGGTCTCTAGTCCCCTAGTCCCTTGTTCTCTAGTCCCCTAGTCCCCTGTTCTCCAGTCCCCTGGTCCCCTATTCTTTAGTCCCCTTGTCTCCTGTTTTCTAGTCCCCTAGTCCCATGTTCTCTAGTCCCCTAGTCCCCTGTTAATTTATTCCCCCAGTCCCCTGTTCTCTGGTCCCCCAGTCCCCTGTTCTCTAGTCCCCCAGTCCCCCTGTTCTCTAGTCCCCTGTGCTCTAGTACCATAGTCCCCTGTTCTCTAGTCCCCAGTCCCCTGTTCTCTAGATCCCATAGTCCCCTGTTGTCTAGTCCTCTAGTCCCCTGTTCTCTAGTCCCCTAGTTCCCTGTTTTTCCAGTCCCCTAGTCCGCTGTTCTCTAGTCCCCTAGTTCCCCTGTTCTTGAGTCCCTCAGTCCCCTGTTCTCTGGTCCCCCTAGTCCCCTGTTCTCTAGTCCCCTAGTCCTATGTTGTCTAGTCCCCTAGTCCCCCTGTTCTCTAGTCCCCTAGTCCCCTGTTCTCTAGTCCCTAGTCCCCTGTTCTCTAGTCCCCTAGTCCCCTGGTCTCTAGTCCCCTAGTCCCCTGTTCTCTAGTCCCCTAGTCCCCTATTTTTTAGTCCCCTATTCCCCTATTCTCTAGTCCCCTGGTCTCTAGTCCCCTAGTCCCCTGTTCTCTAGTCCACTAGTCCCCTGTGCTCTAGTCCCCTAGTCCGCCTGTTCTCCAGTCCGCAAGTCCCCTGTTCTCCAGTCCCCTGTTCTCCAGTCCTCTAGTCCCCATGTTCTATAGTCCCCTAGTCCCCTGTTCTCTAGTCCCCTATTCCCCTGTTCTCTAGTCCCCTAGTCCTCTAGTCCCCTAGTCCCCTGTTCTACAGTCCCCTAGTCCCCTTGTCTCTAGTCCCTTCATCTCTAGTCCCTTAGTCCTATGTCCCTCTAGTCCCCTAGTTCCCTGTTCTCCAGTCCCCCAGTCCCCCTGTTATTTAGTCCCTTGTTCCCTGTTATTTAGTCCCTCAGTCCCCTGTTCTCTAGTCCCCTAGTTCCCACTGGTCTCTAGTCCCCTAATCCCCTGTTCTCCAGTCCCCCTAGTCCCCATGTCCTCTAGTCTCCCCCTAGTCCCATGTTTGCGTCCACGTCCCCTAGTCCCCTGTTCTCACAGTCCACCAGTACCCTGTTCTCTAGTCCCTAGTCCCCCCTGTCTCTAGGTTCCCCAGTCCCATGTTCTCGCAGTCCTGCTAGTCCCATGTTCTCTAGTCCCGCTAATCCCCTGTTATTTTGGTCCCCCAGTCCCCTGTTATCCTAGTCCCCCAAGTTCCCCGCTGTTATTTAGTCGCCCTAGTTCCCCTTTCTTTAGTTCCCCTCAGACCCCTGTTCCTCTGGTCCCCTAGTCCCCCTGTTCTCTAGTCCCCTCCGTCCCCTGTTCTCCAGTCCCCTGGTCCCCTGTTTTTTAGGTCCCGGTAGTCCCTTATTCTCTAGTCCCCTAGTCCCCTGTTCTCTAGTCCCATAGTCCCCCTGTTCTCTAGTCCCCTGGTCTCTAGTCCCCTAGTCCCCTGTTCTCCATTCCCCTAGTCCCCTGTTCTCTAGTCCCCTAGTCCCCTGTTCTCCAGTCCCCTGGTCCCCTGTTTTTTAGTCCCCTAGCTCCTTATTCTCTAGTCCCCTAGTCCCCTGTTCTCTAGTCCCCTGGTCTCTAGTCCCCTGGTCCCCTGTTCTCTTGTCCCCTAGTCCCCTGTGCTCTAGTCCCATAGTCCCCTGTTGTCTAGTCCTCTAGTCCCCTGTTCTCTAGTCCCCTAGTTCCCCGTTTTCCAGTCCCTTAGTCCCCTGTTCTCTAGTCCCTAGTCCCCCGTTCTCTAGTCCCCCCAGTCCCATGTTCTCTAGTCCCCTAGTCCCATGATCTCTAGACCCCTAATCCCCTGTTCTTTAGTCCCCAAGTCCCCTGTTATCTAGTCCCCCAGTCCCCTGTTATTTAGTCCCCTAGTCCCCTGTTCTCTAGTCCCCTAGTCCCCTGTTCTTTAGTCTCCCAATCCCCTGTTCTCTGGTCCCCTAATCCCCTGTTCTCCAGTCCCCTAGTCCCCTGTTCTCTAGTCCCCTAGTGCCCTGTTCTCTTGTCCCCTAGTCCCTGTTCTCTCGTCCCCTAGTTCCCTAGTCCCCTGTTCTCTAGTCCCCTAGTCCCCTGGTCTCAAGTCCCCAAGTCCCCTGTTCTCTTGTCCCTTTCTCTCTAGTCCCCTAGTACCCTGTTCTCTAGTCCCCTAGTCCCCTGTTCTCCAGTCCCCTAGTCCCCTGTTCTCCAGTCCCCTAGTCCCCTGTTCTCTAGTCCCCTGTTTTCCAGTCCCATAGTCCCATGTTCTATAGTCCCCTAGTCCCATGTTCTCTAGTCCCATAGTCCCCTGTTCTCTAGTCCCCTGGTCTCTAGTCCCCTAGTCCCTGTTCTCCATTCCCCTAGTCCCCTGTTCTCTAGTCCCCTAGTCCCCTGTTCTCCAGTCCCCTAGTCCCCTGTTTTTTTAGTCCCCTAGTCCCTTATTCTCTAGTCCCCTAGTCCCCTGTTCTCTAGTCCCCTGGTCTCTAGTCCCCTAGTCCCCTGTTCTCTAGTCCCCTAGTCACCTGTGCTCTAGTCCCATAGTCCCCTGTTCTCTAGTCCCGTAGTCCCCTGTTCTCCAGTCCGCCAGTCCCCTGTTCTCCAGTCCCCTAGTCCCCTGTTCTCTAGTCCCCTGTTCTCCAGTCCTATAGTCCAATGTTCTATAGTCCCCTGTTCTCTAGTACCCTAGTCCCCTGTTCTCTAGTCCCCTGGTCTCTAGTCCCCTAGTCCCCTGTTCTACAGTCCCCTAGTCCCCTTGTCTCTAGTCCCTTCATCTCTAGTCCCCTAGTCCCCTGTTCTCTAGTCCCCTAGTCCCCTGTTCTCTAGTACCATAGTCCCCTGTTCTCTAGTCCCCCAGTCCCCTGTTCTCTAGTCCCCTAGTTCCCTGTTTTCCAGTCCCCTAGTCCCCTGTTCTCTAGTCCCTGGTCCCCTGTTCTCTAGTCCCCCAGTCCCATGTTCTCTAGTCCCCTAGTCCCATGATCTCTAGACCCCTAATCCCCTGTTCTTTAGTCCCCCAGTCCCCTGTTATCTAGTCCCCCAGTTCCCTGTTATTTAGTCCCCTAGTCCCCTGTTCTCTAGTCCCCTAGTCCCCTGTTCTCTAGTCCCTTAGTCCCCTGTTCTCTAGTCCCCTAGTTCCCTGTTCTCCAGTCCCCCAGTACCCTGTTCTCTAGTCCCTAGTCCCCTGTTCTCTAGTTCCCCAGTCCCATGTTCTCTAGTCCGCTAGTCCCATGTTCTCTAGTCCCCTAATCCCCTGTTCTTTAGTCCCCCAGTCCCCTGTTATTTAGTCCCCTAGTTCCCTGTTATTTAGTCCCTCGGTCCCCTGTTCTCTGGTCCCCTAGTCCCCTGTTCTCTAGTCCCATAATCCCTTGTTCTCTAGTCCCCTAGTCCTCTGTTGTCTAGTCCCCTAGTCCCCTGTTCTCTAGTCCCCTAGTCCCCTGGTCTCTAGTCCCCTAGTCCCCTGTTCTCTAGTCCCCTAGTCCCCTGTTCTCCAGTCCCCTGGTCCCCTATTCTCTAGTTCCCTTGTCCCCTGTTCTCTAGTCCCCTAGTCCCATGTTCTCTAGTCCCCTAGTCCCCTGTTCTCCAGTCCCCCAGTCCCCTGTTATCTAGTCCCCCAGTCCCCTGTTATTTAGTCCCCTAGTCCCCTGTTCTCTAGTCCCCTAGTCCCCTGTTCTTTAGTCTCCCAATCCCCTGTTCTCTGGTCCCCTAATCCCCTGTTCTCCAGTCCCCTAGTCCCCTGTTCTCTAGTCCCCTAGTGCCCTGTTCTCTTGTCCCCTAGTCCCCTGTTCTCTCGTCCCCTAGTTCCCTAGTCCCCTGTTCTCTAGTCCCCTAGTCCCCTGGTCTCAAGTCCCCAAGTCCCCTGTTCTCTTGTCCCTTTCTCTCTAGTCCCCTAGTACCCTGTTCTCTAGTCCCCTAGTCCCCTGTTCTCCAGTCCCCTAGTCCCCTGTTCTCCAGTCCCCTAGTCCCCTGTTCTCTAGTCCCCTGTTTTCCAGTCCCATAGTCCCATGTTCTATAGTCCCCTAGTCCCATGTTCTCTAGTCCCATAGTCCCCTGTTCTCTAGTCCCCTGGTCTCTAGTCCCCTAGTCCCCTGTTCTCCATTCCCCTAGTCCCCTGTTCTCTAGTCCCCTAGTCCCCTGTTCTCCAGTCCCCTAGTCCCCTGTTTTTTAGTCCCCTAGTCCCTTATTCTCTAGTCCCCTAGTCCCCTGTTCTCTAGTCCCCTGGTCTCTAGTCCCCTAGTCCCCTGTTCTCTAGTCCCCTAGTCCCCTGTGCTCTAGTCCCATAGTCCCCTGTTCTCTAGTCCCGTAGTCCCCTGTTCTCCAGTCCGCCAGTCCCCTGTTCTCCAGTCCCCTAGTCCCCTGTTCTCTAGTCCCCTGTTCTCCAGTCCTATAGTCCAATGTTCTATAGTCCCCTGTTCTCTAGTACCCTAGTCCCCTGTTCTCTAGTCCCCTGGTCTCTAGTCCCCTAGTCCCCTGTTCTACAGTCCCCTAGTCCCCTTGTCTCTAGTCCCTTCATCTCTAGTCCCCTAGTCCCCTGTTCTCTAGTCCCCTAGTCCCCTGTTCTCTAGTCCCCCAGTCCCCTGTTCTCTAGTCCCCTAGTTCCCTGTTTTCCAGTCCCCTAGTCCCCTGTTCTCTAGTCCCTAGTCCCCTGTTCTCTAGTCCCCCAGTCCCATGTCCTCTAGTCCCCTAGTCCCATGATCTCTAGACCCCTAATCCCGTGTTCTTTAGTCCCCCAGTCCCCTGTTATCTAGTCCCCCAGTTCCCTGTTATTTAGTCCCCTAGTCCCCTGTTCTCTAGTCCCCTAGTCCCCTGTTCTCTAGTCCCTTAGTCCCCTGTTCTCTAGTCCCCTAGTTCCCTGTTCTCCAGTCCCCCAGTACCATGTTCTCTAGTCCCTAGTCCCCTGTTCTCTAGTTCCCCAGTCCCATGTTCTCTAGTCCGCTAGTCCCATGTTCTCTAGTCCCCTAATCCCCTGTTCTTTAGTCCCCCAGTCCCCTGTTATTTAGTCCCCTAGTTCCCTGTTATTTAGTCCCTCGGTCCCCTGTTCTCTGGTCCCCTAGTCCCCTGTTCTCTAGTCCCATAATCCCTTGTTCTCTAGTCCCCTAGTCCTCTGTTGTCTAGTCCCCTAGTCCCCTGTTCTCTAGTCCCCTAGTCCCCTGGTCTCTAGTCCCCTAGTCCCCTGTTCTCTAGTCCCCTAGTCCCCTGTTCTCCAGTCCCCTGGTCCCCTATTCTCTAGTCCCCTTGTCCCCTGTTCTCTAGTCCCCTAGTCCCATGTTCTCTAGTCCCCTAGTCCCCTGTTCTCCAGTCCCCCAGTCCCCTGTTCTCTGGTCCCCCAGTCCCCTGTTATCTAGTCCCCTAGTCCCCTGTGCTCTAGTACCATAGTCCCCTGTTCTCTAGTCCCCCAGTCCCATGTTCTCTAGTCCCCTAGTCCCCTGTGCTCTAGTATCATAGTCCCCTGTTCTCTAGTCCCCCAGTCCCCTGTTCTTTAGTCCCCCAGTCCCCTTTTATCTAGTCCCCCAGTCCCCTGTTATTTTGTCCCCTAGTCCCCTGTTCTCTAGTCCCCTAATCCCCTGTTCTCTAGTCCCCTAGTCCCCTGTTCTCTAGTCCCCTAGTCCCCTGGTCTCTAGTCCCCTAATCCCCTGTTCTCCAGTCTCCTAGTCCCATGTCCTCTAGTCCCCTAGTCCCATGTTCTCCAGTCCCCTAGTCCCCTGTTCTCCAGTCCCCCAGTACCCTGTTCTCTAGTCCCTAGTCCCCTGTTCTCTAGTTCCCCAGTCCCATGTTCTCTAGTCCCCCAGTCCCCTGTTATTTAGTCCCCTAGTTCCCTGTTCTTTAGTCCCTCAGTCCCCTGTTCTCTGGTCCCCTAGTCCCCTGTTCTCTAGTCCCCTAATCCCTTGTTCTCTAGTCCCCTAGTCCTCTGTTGTCTAGTCCCCTAGTCCCCTGTTCTCTAGTCCCCTAGTCCCCTGTTCTCTAGTCCCCTAGTCCCCTGGTCTCTAGTCCCCTAGTCCCTTGTTCTATAGTCCCCTAGTCCCCTGTTCTCCAGTCCCCTGGTCCCCTATTCTCTAGTCCCCTTGTCCCCTGTTCTCTAGTCCCCTAGTTCCCTGTTCTCTAGTCCCCCAGTCCCCTGTTATTTTGTCCCCTAGTCCCCTGTTCTCTAGTCCCCTAATCCCCTGTTCTCTAGTCCCCTAGTCCCCTGTTCTCTAGTCCCCTAGTCCCCTGGTCTCTAGTCCCCTAATCCCCTGTTCTCCAGTCTCCTAGTCCCATGTCCTCTAGTCCCCTAGTCCCATGTTCTCCAGTCCCCTAGTCCCCTGTTCTCCAGTCCCCCAGTACCCTGTTCTCTAGTCCCCTAATCCCCTGTTCTTTTGTCCCCCAGTCCCATGTTATCTAGTCCCCCAGTCCCCTGTTATTTAGTCCCCTAGTTCCCTGTTCTTTAGTCCCTCAGTCCCCTGTTCTCTGGTCCCCTAGTCCCCTGTTCTCTAGTCCCCTAATCCCTTGTTCTCTAGTCCCCTAGTCCTCTGTTGTCTAGTCCCCTAGTCCCCTGTTCTCTAGTCCCCTAGTCCCCTGTTCTCTAGTCCCCTAGTCCCCTGGTCTCTAGTCCCCTAGTCCCTTGTTCTATAGTCCCCTAGTCCCCTGTTCTCCAGTCCCCTGGTCCCCTATTCTCTAGTCCCCTTGTCCCCTGTTCTCTAGTCCCCTAGTTCCCTGTTCTCTAGTCCCCCAGTCCCCTGTTCTCTAGTCCCCCAGTCCCCTGTTCTCTAGTCCCCTGTGCTCTAGTACCATAGTCCCCTGTTCTCTAGTCCCCCAGTCCCCTGTTCTCTAGTCCCATAGTCCCCTGTTGTCTAGTCCTCTGGTCCCCTGTTCTCTAGTCCCCTAGTCCCCTGTTCTCCAGTCCCCTGGTCCCCTATTCTCTAGTCCCCTTGTCCCCTGTTCTCTAGTCCCCTAGTCCCATGTTCTCTAGTCCCCTAGTTCCCTGTTCTTGAGTCACTCAGTCCCCTGTTCTCTGGTCCCCTAGTCCCCTGTTCTCTAGTCCCCTAGTCCCCTGGTCTCTAGTCCCCTAGTCCCCTGTTCTCTAGTCCCCTAGTCCCCTGTTCTCCAGTCCCCTGGTCCCCTATTCTCTAGTCCCCTTGTCCCCTGTTCTCTAGTCCCCTAGTCCCATGTTCTCTAGTTCCCTAGTCCCCTGTTCTCCAGTCCCCCAGTCCCCTGTTCTCTGGTCCCCCAGTCCCCTGTTATCTAGTCCCCTAGTCCCCTGTGCTCTAGTACCATAGTCCCCTGTTCTCTAGTCCCCCAGTCCCATGTTCTCTAGTCCCCTAGTCCCCTGTGCTCTAGTATCATAGTCCCCTGTTCTCTAGTCCCCCAGTCCCCTGTTCTTTATTCCCCCAGTCCCCTTTTATCTAGTCCCCCAGTCCCCTGTTATTTTGTCCCCTAGTCCCCTGTTCTCTAGTCCCCTAATCCCCTGTTCTCTAGTCCCCTAGTCCCCTGTTCTCTAGTCCCCTAGTCCCCTGGTCTCTAGTCCCCTAATCCCCTGTTCTCCAGTCTTCTAGTCCCATGTCCTCTAGTCCCCTAGTCCCATGTTCTCCAGTCCCCTAGTCCCCTGTTCTCCAGTCCCCCAGTACCCTGTTCTCTAGTCCCTAGTCCCCTGTTCTCTAGTTCCCCAGTCCCATGTTCTCTAGTCTGCTAGTCCCATGTTCTCTAGTCCCCCAATCCCCTGTTCTTTTGTCCCCCAGTCCCATGTTATCTAGTCCCCCAGTCCCCTGTTATTTAGTCCCCTAGTTCCCTGTTCTTTAGTCCCTCAGTCCCCTGTTCTCTGGTCCCCTAGTCCCCTGTTCTCTAGTCCCCTAATCCCTTGTTCTCTAGTCCCCTAGTCCTCTATTGTCTAGTCCCCTAGTCCCCTGTTCTCTAGTCCCCTAGGCCCCTGTTCTCTAGTCCCCTAGTCCCCTGGTCTCTAGTCCCCTAGTCCCTTGTTCTATAGTCCCCTAGTCCCCTGTTCTCCAGTCCCCTGGTCCCCTATTCTCTAGTCCCCTTGTCCCCTGTTCTCTAGTCCCCTAGTTCCCTGTTCTCTAGTCCCCCAGTCCCCTGTTCTCTAGTCCCCTGTGCTCTAGTACCATAGTCCCCTGTTCTCTAGTCCCCCAGTCCCCTGTTCTCTAGTCCCATAGTCCCCTGTTGTCTAGTCCTCTAGTCCCCTGTTCTCTAGTCCCCTAGTTCCCTGTTTTCCAGTCTCCTAGTCCCCTGTTCTCTAGTCCCCTAGTTCCCTGTTCTTGAGTCCCTCAGTCCCCTGTTCTCTGTTCCCCTAGTCCCCTGTTCTCTAGTCCCCTAGTCCCCTGGTCTCTAGTCCCCTAGTCCCCTGTTCTCTAGTCCCCTAGTCCCCTATTTTTTAGTCCCCTAGTCCCCTATTCTCTAGTCCCCTAGTCCCCTGTTTTCCAGTCTCCTAGTCCCCTGTTATCTAGTCCCCTAGTTCCCTGTTCTTGAGTCCCTCAGTCCCCTGTTCTCTGGTCCCATAGTCCCCTGTTCTCTAGTCCCCTAGTTCCCTGTTCTTGAGTCCCTCAGTCCCCTGTTCTCTAGTCCCCTAGTCCCCTGTGCTCTAGTCCCCTAGTCCCCTGTTCTCTAGTCCCTGAGTCCCCTGTTCTCCAGTCCCCTGTTCTCTAGTCCCATAGTCCCCTGTTCTCCAGTCCGCCAGTCCCCTGTTCTCTAGTCCCCTAATCCCTTGTTCTCTAGTCCCCTAGTCCTCTGTTGTCTAGTCCCCTAGTCCCCTGTTCTCTAGTCCCCTAGTCCCCTGTTCTCTAGTCCCCTAGTCCCCTGGTCTCTAGTCCCCTAGTCCCTTGTTCTCTAGTCCCCTAGTCCCCTGTTCTCCAGTCCCCTGGTCCCCTATTCTCTAGTCCCCTTGTCCCCTGTTCTCTAGTCCCCTAGTCCCATGTTCTCTAGTCTGCTAGTCCCATGTTCTCTAGTCCCCCAATCCCCTGTTCTTTTGTCCCCCAGTCCCATGTTATCTAGTCCCCCAGTCCCCTGTTATTTAGTCCCCTAGTTCCCTGTTCTTTAGTCCCTCAGTCCCCTGTTCTCTGGTCCCCTAGTCCCCTGTTCTCTAGTCCCCTAATCCCTTGTTCTCTAGTCCCCTAGTCCTCTGTTGTCTAGTCCCCTAGTCCCCTGTTCTCTAGTCCCCTAGTCCCCTGTTCTCTAGTCCCCTGGTCTCTAGTCCCCTAGTCCCTTGTTCTATAGTCCCCTAGTCCCCTGTTCTCCAGTCCCCTGGTCCCCTATTCTCTAGTCCCCTTGTCCCCTGTTCTCTAGTCCCCTAGTTCCCTGTTCTCTAGTCCCCCAGTCCCCGGTTCTCTAGTCCCCCAGTCCCCTGTTCTCTAGTCCCCTGTGCTCTAGTACCATAGTCCCCTGTTCTCTAGTCCCCCAGTCCCCTGTTCTCTAGTCCCATAGTCCCCTGTTGTCTAGTCCTCTAGTCCCCTGTTCTCTAGTCCCCTAGTCCCCTGTTCTCCAGTCCCCTGGTCCCCTATTCTCTAGTCCCCTTGTCCCCTGTTCTCTAGTCCCCTAGTCCCATGTTCTCTAGTCCCCTAGTTCCCTGTTCTTGAGTCACTCAGTCCCCTGTTTCTGGTCCCCTAGTCCCCTGTTCTCTAGTCCCCTAGTCCCCTGGTCTCTAGTCCCCTAGTCCCCTGTTCTCTAGTCCCCTAGTCCCCTGTTCTCCAGTCCCCTGGTCCCCTATTCTCTGTCCCCTTGTCCCCTGTTCTCTAGACCCCTAGTCCCATGTTCTCTAGTCCCCTAGTCCCCTGTTCTCCAGTCCCCCAGTCCCCTGTTCTCTGGTCCCCCAGTCCCCTGTTATCTAGTCCCCTAGTCCCCTGTGCTCTAGTACCATAGTCCCCTGTTCTCTAGTCCCCCAGTCCCATGTTCTCTAGTCCCCTAGTCCCCTGTGCTCTAGTATCATAGTCCCCTGTTCTCTAGTCCCCCAGTCCCCTGTTCTTTAGTCCCCCAGTCCCCTTTTATCTAGTCCCCCAGTCCCCTGTTATTTTGTCCCCTAGTCCCCTGTTCTCTAGTCCCCTAATCCCCTGTTCTCTAGTCCCCTAGTCCCCTGTTCTCTAGTCCCCTAGTCCCCTGGTCTCTAGTCCCCTAATCCCCTGTTCTCCAGTCTTCTAGTCCCATGTCCTCTAGTCCCCTAGTCCCATGTTCTCCAGTCCCCTAGTCCCCTGTTCTCCAGTCCCCCAGTACCCTGTTCTCTAGTCCCTAGTCCCCTGTTCTCTAGTTCCCCAGTCCCATGTTCTCTAGTCTGCTAGTCCCATGTTCTCTAGTCCCCCAATCCCCTGTTCTTTTGTCCCCCAGTCCCATGTTATCTAGTCCCCCAGTCCCCTGTTATTTAGTCCCCTAGTTCCCTGTTCTTTAGTCCCTCAGTCCCCTGTTCTCTGGTCCCCTAGTCCCCTGTTCTCTAGTCCCCTAATCCCTTGTTCTCTAGTCCCCTAGTCCTCTATTGTCTAGTCCCCTAGTCCCCTGTTCTCTAGTCCCCTAGGCCCCTGTTCTCTAGTCCCCTAGTCCCCTGGTCTCTAGTCCCCTAGTCCCTTGTTCTATAGTCCCCTAGTCCCCTGTTCTCCAGTCCCCTGGTCCCCTATTCTCTAGTCCCCTTGTCCCCTGTTCTCTAGTCCCCTAGTTCCCTGTTCTCTAGTCCCCCAGTCCCCTGTTCTCTAGTCCCCTGTGCTCTAGTACCATAGTCCCCTGTTCTCTAGTCCCCCAGTCCCCTGTTCTCTAGTCCCATAGTCCCCTGTTGTCTAGTCCTCTAGTCCCCTGTTCTCTAGTCCCCTAGTTCCCTGTTTTCCAGTCTCCTAGTCCCCTGTTCTCTAGTCCCCTAGTTCCCTGTTCTTGAGTCCCTCAGTCCCCTGTTCTCTGTTCCCCTAGTCCCCTGTTCTCTAGTCCCCTAATACCTTGTTCTCTAGTCCCCTAGTCCTCTGTTGTCTAGTCCCCTAGTCCCCTGTTCTCTAGTCCCCTAGTCCCCTGGTCTCTAGTCCCCTAGTCCCCTGTTCTCTAGTCCCCTAGTCCCCTATTTTTTAGTCCCCTAGTCCCCTATTCTCTAGTCCCCTAGTCCCCTGTTTTCCAGTCTCCTAGTCCCCTGTTATCTAGTCCCCTAGTTCCCTGTTCTTGAGTCCCTCAGTCCCCTGTTCTCTGGTCCCATAGTCCCCTGTTCTCTAGTCCCCTAGTTCCCTGTTCTTGAGTCCCTCAGTCCCCTGTTCTCTAGTCCCCTAGTCCCCTGTGCTCTAGTCCACTAGTCCCCTGTTCTCTAGTCCCTGAGTCCCCTGTTCTCCAGTCCCCTGTTCTCTAGTCCCATAGTCCCCTGTTCTCCAGTCCGCCAGTCCCCTGTTCTCTAGTCCCCTAATCCCTTGTTCTCTAGTCCCCTAGTCCTCTGTTGTCTAGTCCCCTAGTCCTCTGTTGTCTAGTCCCCTAGTCCCCTGTTCTCTAGTCCCCTAGTCCCCTGTTCTCCAGTCCCCTGGTCCCCTATTCTCTAGTCCCCTTGTCCCCTGTTCTCTAGTCCCCTAGTCCCATGTTCTCTAGTCCCCTAGTCCCCTGTTCTTTAGTCCCCCAGTCCCCTGTTCTCTGGTCCCCCAGTCCCCTGTTATTTAGTCCCCTAGTCCCCTGTTCTCTAGTCCCTAGTCCCCCGTTCTCTAGTCCCCCAGTCCCATGTTCTCTAGTCCCCTAGTCCCATGATCTCTAGACCCCTAATCCCCTGTTCTTTAGTCCCCAAGTCCCCTGTTATCTAGTCCCCCAATCGCCTGTTATTTAGTCCCCTAGTCCCCTGTTCTCTAGTCCCCTAGTCCCCTGTTCTTTAGTCTCCCAATCCCCTGTTCTCTGGTCCCCTAATCCCCTGTTCTCCAGTCCCCTAATCCCCTGTTCTCTAGTCCCCTAGTGCCCTGTTCTCCAGTCCCCTGGTCCCCTATTCTCTAGTCCCCTTGTCCCCTGTTCTCTAGTCCCCTAGTCCCATGTTCTCTAGTCCCCTAGTCCCCTGTTCTCCAGTCCCCCAGTCCCCTGTTCTCTGGTCCCCCAGTCCCCTGTTATCTACTCCCCTAGTCCCCTGTGCTCTAGTACCATAGTCCCCTGTTCTCTAGTCCCCCAGTCCCATGTTCTCTAGTCCCCTAGTCCCCTGTGCTCTAGTATCATAGTCCCCTGTTCTCTAGTCCCCCAGTCCCCTGTTCTTTATTCCCCCAGTCCCCTTTTATCTAGTCCCCCAGTCCCCTGTTATTTTGTCCCCTAGTCCCCTGTTCTCTAGTCCCGTAATCCCCTGTTCTCTAGTCCCCTAGTCCCCTGTTCTCTAGTCCCCTAGTCCCCTGGTCTCTAGTCCCCTAATCCCCTGTTCTCCAGTCTTCTAGTCCCATGTCCTCTAGTCCCCTAGTCCCATGTTCTCCAGTCCCCTAGTCCCCTGTTCTCCAGTCCCCCAGTACCCTGTTCTCTAGTCCCTAGTCCCCTGTTCTCTAGTTCCCCAGTCCCATGTTCTCTAGTCTGCTAGTCCCATGTTCTCTAGTCCCCCAATCCCCTGTTCTTTTGTCCCCCCAGTCCCATGTTATCTAGTCCCCCAGTCCCCTGTTATTTAGTCCCCTAGTTCCCTGTTCTTTAGTCCCTCAGTCCCCTGTTCTCTGGTCCCCTAGTCCCCTGTTCTCTAGTCCCCTAATCCCTTGTTCTCTAGTCCCCTAGTCCTCTATTGTCTAGTCCCCTAGTCCCCTGTTCTCTAGTCCCCTAGGCCCCTGTTCTCTAGTCCCCTAGTCCCCTGGTCTCTAGTCCCCTAGTCCCTTGTTCTATAGTCCCCTAGTCCCCTGTTCTCCAGTCCCCTGGTCCCCTATTCTCTAGTCCCCTTGTCCCCTGTTCTCTAGTCCCCTAGTTCCCTGTTCTCTAGTCCCCCAGTCCCCTGTTCTCTAGTCCCCTGTGCTCTAGTACCATAGTCCCCTGTTCTCTAGTCCCCCAGTCCCCTGTTCTCTAGTCCCATAGTCCCCTGTTGTCTAGTCCTCTAGTCCCCTGTTCTCTAGTCCCCTAGTTCCCTGTTTTCCAGTCTCCTAGTCCCCTGTTCTCTAGTCCCCTAGTTCCCTGTTCTTGAGTCCCTCAGTCCCCTGTTCTCTGTTCCCCTAGTCCCCTGTTCTCTAGTCCCCTAATACCTTGTTCTCTAGTCCCCTAGTCCTCTGTTGTCTAGTCCCCTAGTCCCCTGTTCTCTAGTCCCCTAGTCCCCTGGTCTCTAGTCCCCTAGTCCCCTGTTCTCTAGTCCCCTAGTCCCCTATTTTCTAGTCCCCTAGTCCCCTATTCTCTAGTCCCCTAGTCCCCTGTTTTCCAGTCTCCTAGTCCCCTGTTATCTAGTCCCCTAGTTCCCTGTTCTTGAGTCCCTCAGTCCCCTGTTCTCTGGTCCCATAGTCCCCTGTTCTCTAGTCCCCTAGTTCCCTGTTCTTGAGTCCCTCAGTCCCCTGTTCTCTGGTCCCCTAGTCCCCTGTTCTCTAGTCCCCTAATACCTTGTTCTCTAGTCCCCTAGTCCTCTGTTGTCTAGTCCCCTAGTCCCCTGTTCTCTAGTCCCCTAGTCCCCTGTTCTCTAGTCCCCTAGTCCCCTGGTCTCTAGTCCCCTAGTCCCCTGTTCTCTAGTCCCCTAGTCCCCTGTGCTCTAGTCCCCTAGTCCCCTGTTCTCTAGTCCCTGAGTCCCCTGTTCTCCAGTCCCCTGTTCTCTAGTCCCATAGTCCCCTGTTCTCCAGTCCGCCAGTCCCCTGTTCTCTAGTCCCCTAATCCCTTGTTCTCTAGTCCCCTAGTCCTCTGTTGTCTAGTCCCCTAGTCCCCTGTTCTCTAGTCCCCTAGTCCCCTGGTCTCTAGTCCCCTAGTCCCCTGGTCTCTAGTCCCCTAGTCCCTTGTTCTCTAGTCCCCTAGTCCCCTGTTCTCCAGTCCCCTGGTCCCCTATTCTCTAGTCCCCTTGTCCCCTGTTCTCTAGTCCCCTAGTCCCATGTTCTCTGGTCCCCCAGTCCCCTGTTATTTAGTCCCCTAGTCCCCTGTTCTCTAGTCCCTAGTCCCCCGTTCTCTAGTCCCCCAGTCCCATGTTCTCTAGTCCCCTAGTCCCATGATCTCTAGACCCCTAATCCCCTGTTCTTTAGTCCCCAAGTCCCCTGTTATCTAGTCCCCCAATCCCCTGTTATTTAGTCCCCTAGTCCCCTGTTCTCTAGTCCCCTAGTCCCCTGTTCTTTAGTCTCCCAATCCCCGGTTCTCTGGTCCCCTAATCCCCTGTTCTCCAGTCCCCTAATCCCCTGTTCTCTAGTCCCCTAGTGCCCTGTTCTCTTGTCCCCTAGTCCCCTGTTCTCTCGTCCCCTAGTTCCCTAGTCCCCTGTTCTCTAGTCCCCTAGTTCCCTGTTTTCCAGTCTCCTAGTCCCCTGTTCTCTAGTCCCCTAGTTCCCTGTTCTTGAGTCCCTCAGTCCCCTGTTCTCTGGTCCCCTAGCCCCCTGTTCTCTAGTGCCCTAATACCTTGTTCTCTAGTCCCCTAGTCCTCTGTTGTCTAGTCCCCTAGTCCCCTGTTCTCTAGTCCCCTAGTCCCCTGTTCTCTAGTCCCCTAGTCCCCTGGTCTCTAGTCCCCTAGTCCCCTGTTCTCTAGTCCCCTAGTCCCCTATTTTTTAGTCCCCTAGTCCCCTATTCTCTAGTCCCCTAGTCCCCTGTTTTCCAGTCTCCTAGTCCCCTGTTCTCTAGTCCCCTAGTTCCCTGTTCTTGAGTCCCTCAGTCCCCTGTTCTTTTGTCCCCCAGTCCCATGTTATCTAGTCCCCCAGTCCCCTGTTATTTAGTCCCCTAGTTCCCTGTTCTTTAGTCCCTCAGTCCCCTGTTCTCTGGTCCCCTAGTCCCCTGTTCTCTAGTCCCCTAATCCCTTGTTCTCTAGTCCCCTAGTCCTCTATTGTCTAGTCCCCTAGTCCCCTGTTCTCTAGTCCCCTAGGCCCCTGTTCTCTAGTCCCCTAGTCCCCTGGTCTCTAGTCCCCTAGTCCCTTGTTCTATAGTCCCCTAGTCCCCTGTTCTCCAGTCCCCTGGTCCCCTATTCTCTAGTCCCCTTGTCCCCTGTTCTCTAGTCCCCTAGTTCCCTGTTCTCTAGTCCCCCAGTCCCCTGTTCTCTAGTCCCCTGTGCTCTAGTACCATAGTCCCCTGTTCTCTAGTCCCCCAGTCCCCTGTTCTCTAGTCCCATAGTCCCCTGTTGTCTAGTCCTCTAGTCCCCTGTTCTCTAGTCCCCTAGTTCCCTGTTTTCCAGTCTCCTAGTCCCCTGTTCTCTAGTCCCCTAGTTCCCTGTTCTTGAGTCCCTCAGTCCCCTGTTCTCTGTTCCCCTAGTCCCCTGTTCTCTAGTCCCCTAATACCTTGTTCTCTAGTCCCCTAGTCCTCTGTTGTCTAGTCCCCTAGTCCCCTGTTCTCTAGTCCCCTAGTCCCCTGGTCTCTAGTCCCCTAGTCCCCTGTTCTCTAGTCCCCTAGTCCCCTATTTTTTTGTCCCCTAGTCCCCTATTCTCTAGTCCCCTAGTCCCCTGTTTTCCAGTCTCCTAGTCCCCTGTTATCTAGTCCCCTAGTTCCCTGTTCTTGAGTCCCTCAGTCCCCTGTTCTCTGGTCCCATAGTCCCCTGTTCTCTAGTCCCCTAGTTCCCTGTTCTTGAGTCCCTCAGTCCCCTGTTCTCTGGTCCCCTAGTCCCCTGTTCTCTAGTCCCCTAATACCTTGTTCTCTAGTCCCCTAGTCCTCTGTTGTCTAGTCCCCTAGTCCCCTGTTCTCTAGTCCCCTAGTCCCCTGTTCTCTAGTCCCCTAGTCCCCTGGTCTCTAGTCCCCTAGTCCCCTGTTCTCTAGTCCCCTAGTCCCCTGTGCTCTAGTTCCCTAGTCCCCTGTTCTCTAGTCCCTGAGTCCCCTGTTCTCCAGTCCCCTGTTCTCTAGTCCCATAGTCCCCTGTTCTCCAGTCTGCCAGTCCCCTGTTCTCTAGTCCCCTAATCCCTTGTTCTCTAGTCCCCTAGTCCTCTGTTGTCTAGTCCCCTAGTCCCCTGTTCTCTAGTCCCCTAGTCCCCTGGTCTCTAGTCCCCTAGTCCCCTGGTCTCTAGTCCCCTAGTCCCTTGTTCTCTAGTCCCCTAGTCCCCTGTTCTCCAGTCCCCTGGTCCCCTATTCTCTAGTCCCCTTGTCCCCTGTTCTCTAGTCCCCTAGTCCCATGTTCTCTAGTCCCCTAGTCCCCTGTTCTTTAGTCCCCCAGTCCCCTGTTCTCTGGTCCCCCAGTCCCCTGTTATTTAGTCCCCTAGTCCCCTGTTCTCTAGTCCCTAGTCCCCCGTTCTCTAGTCCCCCAGTCCCATGTTCTCTAGTCCCCTAGTCCCATGATCTCTAGACCCCTAATCCCCTGTTCTTTAGTCCCCAAGTCCCCTGTTATCTAGTCCCCCAATCCCCTGTTATTTAGTCCCCTAGTCCCCTGTTCTCTAGTCCCCTAGTCCCCTGTTCTTTAGTCTCCCAATCCCCTGTTCTCTGGTCCCCTAATCCCCTGTTCTCCAGTCCCCTAATCCCCTGTTCTCTAGTCCCCTAGTGCCCTGTTCTCTTGTCCCCTAGTCCCCTGTTCTCTCGTCCCCTAGTTCCCTAGTCCCCTGTTCTCTAGTCCCCTAGTTCCCTGTTTTCCAGTCTCCTAGTCCCCTGTTCTCTAGTCCCCTAGTTCCCTGTTCTTGAGTCCCTCAGTCCCCTGTTCTCTGGTCCCCTAGCCCCCTGTTCTCTAGTGCCCTAATACCTTGTTCTCTAGTCCCCTAGTCCTCTGTTGTCTAGTCCCCTAGTCCCCTGTTCTCTAGTCCCCTAGTCCCCTGTTCTCTAGTCCCCTAGTCCCCTGGTCTCTAGTCCACTAGTCCCCTGTTCTCTAGTCCCCTAGTCCCCTATTTTTTTGTCCCCTAGTCCCCTATTCTCTAGTCCCCTAGTCCCCTGTTTTCCAGTCTCCTAGTCCCCTGTTCTCTAGTCCCCTAGTTCCCTGTTCTTGAGTCCCTCAGTCCCCTGTTCTCTGGTCCCCTAGTCCCCTGTTCTCTAGTCCCCTAATACCTTGTTCTCTAGTCCCCTAGTCCCCTGTTCTCTAGTCCCCTGCTCTCTAGTCCCCTAGTCTCCTGGTCTCTAGTCCCCTAGTCCCCTGTTCTCTAGTCCCCTAGTCCCCTGTGCTCTAGTCCCCTAGTCCCCTGTTCTCTAGTCCCTGAGTCCCCTGTTCTCCAGTCCCCTGTTCTCTAGTCCCATAGTCCCCTGTTCTCCAGTCCGCCAGTCCCCTGTTCTCTAGTCCCCTAATCCCTTGTTCTCTAGTCCCCTAGTCCTCTGTTGTCTAGTCCCCTAGTCCCCTGTTCTCTAGTCCCCTAGTCCCCTGTTCTCTAGTCCCCTAGTCCCCTGGTCTCTAGTCCCCTAGTCCCTTGTTCTCTAGTCCCCTAGTCCCCTGTTCTCCAGTTCCCTGGTCCCCTATTCTTTAGTCCCCTTGTCCCCTGTTCTCTAGTCCCCTAGTCCCATGTTCTCTAGTCCCCTAGTCCCCTGTTCTTTAGTCCCCCAGTCCCCTGTTCTCTGGTCCCCCAGTCCCCTGTTCTCTAGTCCCCCAGTCCCCTGTTCTCTAGTCCCCTGTGCTCTAGTACCATAGTCCCGTGTTCTTTAGTCCCCCAGTCCCCTGTTCTCTGGTCCCCCAGTCCCCTGTTCTCTAGTCCCCTAATCCCTTGTCCTCTAGTCCCCTAGTCCTCTGTTGTCTAGTCCCCTAGTCCCCTGTTCTCTAGTCCCCTAGTCCCCTGTTCTCTAGTCCCCTAGTCTCTAGTCCCCTAGTCCCTTGTTCTCTAGTCCCCTAGTCCCCTGTTCTCCAGTCCCCTGGTCCCCTATTCTCTAGTCCCCTTGTCCCCTGTTCTCTAGTCCCCTAGTCCCATGTTCTCTAGTCCCCTTGTCCCCTGTTCTTTAGTCCCCCAGTCCCCTGTTCTTGAGTCCCTCAGTCCCCTGTTCTCTAGTCCCCTAGTCCCCTGTTCTCCAGTCCCCTGGTCCCCTATTCTCTAGTCCCCTTGTCCCCTGTTCTCTAGTCCCCTTGTCCCCTGTTCTCTAGTCCCCTAGTCCCCTGTTCTCTAGTCCCCCAGTCCCCTGTTCTCTAGTCCCATAGTCCCCTGTTGTCTAGTCCTCTAGTCCCCTGTTCTCTAGTACCCTAGTTCCCTGTTTTCCAGTCTCCTAGTCCCCTGTTCTCTAGTCCCCTAGTTCCCTGTTCTTGAGTCCCTCAGTCCCCTGTTCTCTGGTCCCCTAGTCCCCTGTTCTCTAGTCCCCTAATACCTTGTTCTCTAGTCCCATAGTCCTCTGTTGTCTAGTCCCCTAGTCCCCTGTTCTCTAGTCCCCTAGTCCCCTGTTCTCTAGTCCCCTAGTCCCCTGGTCTCTAGTCCCCTAGTCCCCTGTTCTCTAGTCTCCTAGTCCCCTATTTTTTTGTCCCCTAGTCCCCTATTCTCTAGTCCCCTAGTCCCCTGTTTTCCAGTCTCCTAGTCCCCTGTTCTCTAGTCCCCTAGTTCCCTGTTCTTGAGTCCCTCAGTCCCCTGTTCTCTGGTCCCCTAGTCCCCTGTTATCTAGTCCCCTAATACCTTCTTCTCTAGTCCCCTAGTCCTCTGTTGTCTAGTCCCCTAGTCCCCTGTTCTCTAGTCCCCTAGTCCCCTGTTCTCTAGTCCCCTAGTCCCCTGGTCTCTAGTCCCCTAGTCCCCTGTTCTCTAGTCCCCTAGTCCCCTGTGCTCTAGTCCCCTAGTCCCCTGTTCTCTAGTCCCTGAGTCCCCTGTTCTCCAGTCCCCTGTTCTCTAGTCCCATAGTCCCCTGTTCTCCAGTCCGCCAGTCCCCTGTTCTCTAGTCCCCTAATCCCTTGTTCTCTAGTCCCCTAGTCCTCTGTTGTCTAGTCCCCTAGTCCCCTGTTCTCTAGTCCCCTAGTCCCCTGTTCTCTAGTCCCCTAGTCCCCTGGTCTCTAGTCCCCTAGTCCCTTGTTCTCTAGTCCCCTAGTCCCCTGTTCTCCAGTCCCCTGGTCCCCTATTCTCTAGTCCCCTTGTCCCCTGTTCTCTAGTCCCCTAGTCCCATGTTCTCTAGTCCCCTAGTCCCCTGTTCTTTAGTCCCCCAGTCCCCTGTTCTCTGGTCCCCCAGTCCCCTGTTCTCTAGTCCCCCAGTCCCCTGTTCTCTAGTCCCCTGTGCTCTAGTACCATAGTCCCCTGTTCTCTAGTCCCCCAGTCCCCTGTTCTCTAGTCCCATAGTCCCCTGTTGTCTAGTCCTCTAGTCCCCTGTTCTCTAGTCCCCTAGTTCCCTGTTTTCCAGTCTCCTAGTCCCCTGTTCTCTAGTCCCCTAGTTCCCTGTTCTTGAGTCCCTCAGTCCCCTGTTCTCTGGTCCCCTAGTCCCCTGTTCTCTAGTCCCCTAATACCTTGTTCTCTAGTCCCCTAGTCCTCTGTTGTCTAGTCCCCTAGTCCCCTGTTCTCTAGTCCCCTAGTCCCCTGTTCTCTAGTCCCCTAGTCCCCTGGTCTCTAGTCCCCTAGTCCCCTGTTCTCTAGTCCCCTGGTCCCCTATTCTCTAGTCCCCTTGTCCCCTGTTCTCTAGTCCCCTTGTCCCCTGTTCTCTAGTCCCCTAGTCCCCTGTTCTCTAGTCCCCCAGTCCCCTGTTCTCTAGTCCCCTGTGCTCTAGTACCATAGTCCCCTGTTCTCTAGTCCCCCAGTCCCCTGTTCTCTAGTCCCATAGTCCCCTGTTGTCTAGTCCTCTAGTCCCCTGTTCTCTAGTACCCTAGTTCCCTGTTTTCCAGTCTCCTAGTCCCCTGTTCTCTAGTCCCCTAGTTCCCTGTTCTTGAGTCCCTCAGTCCCCTGTTCTCTGGTCCCCTAGTCCCCTGTTCTCTAGTCCCCTAATACCTTGTTCTCTAGTCCCATAGTCCTCTGTTGTCTAGTCCCCTAGTCCCCTGTTCTCTAGTCCCCTAGTCCCCTGTTCTCTAGTCCCCTAGTCCCCTGGTCTCTAGTCCCCTAGTCCCCTGTTCTCTAGTCTCCTAGTCCCCTATTTTTTTGTCCCCTAGTCCCCTATTCTCTAGTCCCCTAGTCCCCTGTTTTCCAGTCTCCTAGTCCACTGTTCTCTAGTCCCCTAGTTCCCTGTTCTTGAGTCCCTCAGTCCCCTGTTCTCTGGTCCCCTAGTCCCCTGTTATCTAGTCCCCTAATACCTTCTTCTCTAGTCCCCTAGTCCTCTGTTGTCTAGTCCCCTAGTCCCCTGTTCTCTAGTCCCCTAGTCCCCTGTTCTCTAGTCCCCTAGTCCCCTGGTCTCTAGTCCCCTAGTCCCCTGTTCTCTAGTCCCCTAGTCCCCTGTGCTCTAGTCCCCTAGTCCCCTGTTCTCTAGTCCCTGAGTCCCCTGTTCTCCAGTCCCCTGTTCTCTAGTCCCATAGTCCCCTGTTCTCCAGTCCGCCAGTCCCCTGTTCTCTAGTCCCCTAATCCCTTGTTCTCTAGTCCCCTAGTCCTCTGTTGTCTAGTCCCCTAGTCCCCTGTTCTCTAGTCCCCTAGTCCCCTGTTCTCTAGTCCCCTAGTCCCCTGGTCTCTAGTCCCCTAGTCCCTTGTTCTCTAGTCCCCTAGTCCCCTGTTCTCCAGTCCCCTGGTCCCCTATTCTCTAGTCCCCTTGTCCCCTGTTCTCTAGTCCCCTAGTCCCATGTTCTCTAGTCCCCTAGTCCCCTGTTCTTTAGTCCCCCAGTCCCCTGTTCTCTGGTCCCCCAGTCCCCTGTTCTCTAGTCCCCCAGTCCCCTGTTCTCTAGTCCCCTGTGCTCTAGTACCATAGTCCCCTGTTCTCTAGTCCCCCAGTCCCCTGTTCTCTAGTCCCATAGTCCCCTGTTGTCTAGTCCTCTAGTCCCCTGTTCTCTAGTCCCCTAGTTCCCTGTTTTCCAGTCTCCTAGTCCCCTGTTCTCTAGTCCCCTAGTTCCCTGTTCTTGAGTCCCTCAGTCCCCTGTTCTCTGGTCCCCTAGTCCCCTGTTCTCTAGTCCCCTAATACCTTGTTCTCTAGTCCCCTAGTCCTCTGTTGTCTAGTCCCCTAGTCCCCTGTTCTCTAGTCCCCTAGTCCCCTGTTCTCTAGTCCCCTAGTCCCCTGGTCTCTAGTCCCCTAGTCCCATGTTCTCTAGTCCCCTAGTCCCCTGTTCTTTAGTCCCCCAGTCCCCTGTTCTCTGGTCCCCCAGTCCCCTGTTCTCTAGTCCCCCAGTCCCCTGTTCTCTAGTCCCCTGTGCTCTAGTACCATAGTCCCCTGTTCTCTAGTCCCCCAGTCCCCTGTTCTCTAGTCCCATAGTCCCCTGTTGTCTAGTCCTCTAGTCCCCTGTTCTCTAGTCCCCTAGTTCCCTGTTTTCCAGTCTCCTAGTCCCCTGTTCTCTAGTCCCCTAGTTCCCTGTTCTTGAGTCCCTCAGTCCCCTGTTCTCTGGTCCCCTAGTCCCCTGTTCTCTAGTCCCCTAATACCTTGTTCTCTAGTCCCCTAGTCCTCTGTTGTCTAGTCCCCTAGTCCCCTGTTCTCTAGTCCCCTAGTCCCCTGTTCTCTAGTCCCCTAGTCCCCTGGTCTCTAGTCCCCTAGTCCCCTGTTCTCTAGTCCCCTAGTCCCCTGTGCTCTAGTCCCCTAGTCCCCTGTTCTCTAGTCCCTGAGTCCCCTGTTCTCCAGTCCCCTGTTCTCTAGTCCCGTAGTCCCCTGTTCTCCAGTCCGCCAGTCCCCTGTTCTCCAGTCCCCTAGTCCCCTGTTCTCTAGTCCCCTGTTCTCCAGTCCTCTAGTCCCATGTTCTATAGTCCCCTAGTCCCCTGTTCTCTAGTCCCCTAGTCCCCTGTTCTCTAGTCCCCTAGTCTCTAGTCCCCTAGTCCCCTGTTCTCTAGTCCCCTAGTCCCCTGTTCTTTAGTCCCCCAGTCCCCTGTTCTCTGGTCCCCCAGTCCCCTGTTCTCTAGTCCCCCAGTCCCCTGTTCTCTAGTCCCCTGTGCTCTAGTACCATAGTCCCGTGTTCTTTAGTCCCCCAGTCCCCTGTTCTCTGGTCCCCCAGTCCCCTGTTCTCTAGTCCCCTAATCCCTTGTTCTCTAGTCCCCTAGTCCTCTGTTGTCTAGTCCCCTAGTCCCCTGTTCTCTAGTCCCCTAGTCCCCTGTTCTTTAGTCCCCCAGTCCCCTGTTCTTGAGTCCCTCAGTCCCCTGTTCTCTAGTCCCCTAGTCCCCTGTTCTCCAGTCCCCTGGTCCCCTATTCTCTAGTCCCCTTGTCCCCTGTTCTCTAGTCCCCTTGTCCCCTGTTCTCTAGTCCCCTTGTCCCCTGTTCTCTAGTCCCCCAGTCCCCTGTTCTCTAGTCCCCTGTGCTCTAGTACCATAGTCCCCTGTTCTCTAGTCCCCCAGTCCCCTGTTCTCTAGTCCCATAGTCCCCTGTTGTCTAGTCCTCTAGTCCCCTGTTCTCTAGTCCCCTAGTTCCCTGTTTTCCAGTCTCCTAGTCCCCTGTTCTCTAGTCCCCTAGTTCCCTGTTCTTGAGTCCCTCAGTCCCCTGTTCTCTGGTCCTCTAGTCCCCTGTTCTCTAGTCCCCTAATACCTTGTTCTCTAGTCCCCTAGTCCTCTGTTGTCTAGTCCCCTAGTCCCCTGTTCTCTAGTCCCCTAGTCCCCTGTTCTCTAGTCCCCTAGTCCCCTGGTCTCTAGTCCCCTAGTCCCCTGTTCTCTAGTCTCCTAGTCCCCTATTTTTTTGTCCCCTAGTCCCCTATTCTCTAGTCCCCTAGTCCCCTGTTTTCCAGTCTCCTAGTCCCCTGTTCTCTAGTCCCCTAGTTCCCTGTTCTTGAGTCCCTCAGTCCCCTGTTCTCTGGTCCCCTAGTCCCCTGTTATCTAGTCCCCTAATACCTTGTTCTCTAGTCCCCTAGTCCTCTGTTGTCTAGTCCCCTAGTCCCCTGTTCTCTAGTCCCCTAGTCCCCTGTTCTCTAGTCCCCTAGTCCCCTGGTCTCTAGTCCCCTAGTCCCCTGTTCTCTAGTCCCCTAGTCCCCTGTGCTCTAGTCCCCTAGTCCCCTGTTCTCTAGTCCCTGAGTCCCCTGTTCTCCAGTCCCCTGTTCTCTAGTCCCATAGTCCCCTGTTCTCCAGTCCGCCAGTCCCCTGTTCTCTAGTCCCCTAATCCCTTGTTCTCTAGTCCCCTAGTCCTCTGTTGTCTAGTCCCCTAGTCCCCTGTTCTCTAGTCCCCTAGTCCCCTGTTCTCTAGTCCCCTAGTCCCCTGGTCTCTAGTCCCCTAGTCCCTTGTTCTCTAGTCCCCTAGTCCCCTGTTCTCCAGTCCCCTGGTCCCCTATTCTCTAGTCCCCTTGTCCCCTGTTCTCTAGTCCCCTAGTCCCATGTTCTCTAGTCCCCTAGTCCCCTGTTCTTTAGTCCCCCAGTCCCCTGTTCTCTGGTCCCCCAGTCCCCTGTTCTCTAGTCCCCCAGTCCCCTGTTCTCTAGTCCCCTGTGCTCTAGTACCATAGTCCCCTGTTCTCTAGTCCCCCAGTCCCCTGTTCTCTAGTCCCATAGTCCCCTGTTGTCTAGTCCTCTAGTCCCCTGTTCTCTAGTCCCCTAGTTCCCTGTTTTCCAGTCTCCTAGTCCCCTGTTCTCTAGTCCCCTAGTTCCCTGTTCTTGAGTCCCTCAGTCCACTGTTCTCTGGTCCCCCAGTCCCCTGTTCTCTAGTCCCCCAGTCCCCTGTTCTCTAGTCCCCTGTGCTCTAGTACCATAGTCCCGTGTTCTTTAGTCCCCCAGTCCCCTGTTCTCTGGTCCCCCAGTCCCCTGTTCTCTAGTCCCCTAATCCCTTGTTCTCTAGTCCCCTAGTCCTCTGTTGTCTAGTCCCCTAGTCCCCTGTTCTCTAGTCCCCTAGTCCCCTGTTCTTTAGTCCCCCAGTCCCCTGTTCTTGAGTCCCTCAGTCCCCTGTTCTCTAGTCCCCTAGTCCCCTGTTCTCCAGTCCCCTGGTCCCCTATTCTCTAGTCCCCTTGTCCCCTGTTCTCTAGTCCCCTTGTCCCCTGTTCTCTAGTCCCCTTGTCCCCTGTTCTCTAGTCCCCCAGTCCCCTGTTCTCTAGTCCCCTGTGCTCTAGTACCATAGTCCCCTGTTCTCTAGTCCCCCAGTCCCCTGTTCTCTAGTCCCATAGTCCCCTGTTGTCTAGTCCTCTAGTCCCCTGTTCTCTAGTCCCCTAGTTCCCTGTTTTCCAGTCTCCTAGTCCCCTGTTCTCTAGTCCCCTAGTTCCCTGTTCTTGAGTCCCTCAGTCCCCTGTTCTCTGGTCCTCTAGTCCCCTGTTCTCTAGTCCCCTAATACCTTGTTCTCTAGTCCCCTAGTCCTCTGTTGTCTAGTCCCCTAGTCCCCTGTTCTCTAGTCCCCTAGTCCCCTGTTCTCTAGTCCCCTAGTCCCCTGGTCTCTAGTCCCCTAGTCCCCTGTTCTCTAGTCTCCTAGTCCCCTATTTTTTTGTCCCCTAGTCCCCTATTCTCTAGTCCCCTAGTCCCCTGTTTTCCAGTCTCCTAGTCCCCTGTTCTCTAGTCCCCTAGTTCCCTGTTCTTGAGTCCCTCAGTCCCCTGTTCTCTGGTCCCCTAGTCCCCTGTTATCTAGTCCCCTAATACCTTGTTCTCTAGTCCCCTAGTCCTCTGTTGTCTAGTCCCCTAGTCCCCTGTTCTCTAGTCCCCTAGTCCCCTGTTCTCTAGTCCCCTAGTCCCCTGGTCTCTAGTCCCCTAGTCCCCTGTTCTCTAGTCCCCTAGTCCCCTGTGCTCTAGTCCCCTAGTCCCCTGTTCTCTAGTCCCTGAGTCCCCTGTTCTCCAGTCCCCTGTTCTCTAGTCCCATAGTCCCCTGTTCTCCAGTCCGCCAGTCCCCTGTTCTCTAGTCCCCTAATCCCTTGTTCTCTAGTCCCCTAGTCCTCTGTTGTCTAGTCCCCTAGTCCCCTGTTCTCTAGTCCCCTAGTCCCCTGTTCTCTAGTCCCCTAGTCCCCTGGTCTCTAGTCCCCTAGTCCCTTGTTCTCTAGTCCCCTAGTCCCCTGTTCTCCAGTCCCCTGGTCCCCTATTCTCTAGTCCCCTTGTCCCCTGTTCTCTAGTCCCCTAGTCCCATGTTCTCTAGTCCCCTAGTCCCCTGTTCTTTAGTCCCCCAGTCCCCTGTTCTCTGGTCCCCCAGTCCCCTGTTCTCTAGTCCCCCAGTCCCCTGTTCTCTAGTCCCCTGTGCTCTAGTACCATAGTCCCCTGTTCTCTAGTCCCCCAGTCCCCTGTTCTCTAGTCCCATAGTCCCCTGTTGTCTAGTCCTCTAGTCCCCTGTTCTCTAGTCCCCTAGTTCCCTGTTTTCCAGTCTCCTAGTCCCCTGTTCTCTAGTCCCCTAGTTCCCTGTTCTTGAGTCCCTCAGTCCACTGTTCTCTGGTCCCCTAGTCCCCTGTTCTCTAGTCCCCTAATACCTTGTTCTCTAGTCCCCTAGTCCTCTGTTGTCTAGTCCCCTAGTCCCCTGTTCTCTAGTCCCCTAGTCCCCTGTTCTCTAGTCCCTGAGTCCCCTGTTCTCCAGTCCCCTGTTCTCTAGTCCCGTAGTCCCCTGTTCTCCAGTCCGCCAGTCCCCTGTTCTCCAGTCCCCTAGTCCCCTGTTCTCTAGTCCCCTGTTCTCCAGTCCTCTAGTCCCATGTTCTATAGTCCCCTAGTCCCCTGTTCTCTAGTCCCCTAGTCCCCTGTTCTCTAGTCCCCTAGTCTCTAGTCCCCTAGTCCCCTGTTCTACAGTCCCCTAGTCCCCTTGTCTCTAGTCCCTTCATCTCTAGTCCCCTAGTCCCATGTTCTCTAGTCCCCTAGTCCCCTGTTCTCCAGTCCCCTAGTCCCCTGTTCTCTAGTCCCCTAGTTCCCTGTTCTCCAGTCCCCCAGTACCCTGTTCTCTAGTCCCTAGTCCCCTGTTCCCTAGTTCCCCAGTCCCATGTTCTCTAGTCCGCTAGTCCCATGTTCTCTAGTCCCCTAGTTCCCTGTTATTTAGTCCCTCAGTCCCCTGTTCTCTGGTCCCCTAGTCCCCTGTTCTCTAGTCCCCTAATCCCTTGTTCTCTAGTCCCCTAGTCCTCTGTTGTCTAGTCCTCTAGTCCCCTGTTCTCTAGTCCCCTAGTCCCCTGGTCTCTAGTCCCCTAGTCCCCTGTTCTCTAGTCCCCTAGTCCCCTGTTCTCCAGTCCCCTGGTCCCCTATTCTCTAGTCCCCTTGTCCCCTGTTCTCTAGTCCCATAGTCTCATGTTCTCTAGTGCCCTAGTCCCCTGTTCTCCAGTCCCCCAGTCCCCTGTTCTCTGGTCCCCCAGTCCCCTGTTATCTAGTCCCCTAGTCCCCTGTGCTCTAGTACCATAGTCCCCTGTTCTCTAGTCCCCCAGTCCCCTGTTCTCTAGTCCCCTAGTTCCCTGTTTTCCAGTCCCCTAGTCCCCTGTTCTCTAGTCCCTAGTCCCCTGTTCTCTAGTCCCCCAGTCCCATGTTCTCTAGTCCCATGATCTCTAGACCCCTAATCCCCTGTTCTTTAGTCCCCTATTCCCTTGTTCTCTAGTCCCCTAGTCCTCTGTTGTCTAGTCCCCTAGTCCCCTGTTCTCTAGTCCCCTAGTCCCCTGTTCTCTAGTCCCCTAGTCCCCTGGTCTCTAGTCCCCTAATCCCCTGTTCTCCAGTCTCCTAGTCCCATGTCCTCTAGTCCCCTAGTCCCATGTTCTCTAGTCCCCTAGTCCCCTGTTCTTTAGTCCCCCAGTCCCCTGTTCTCTACTCCCCCAGTCCCCCGTTCTCTAGTCCCCCAGTCTCCTGTTCTATACTCCCCCAGTCCCCTGGGTTCTCTAGTCCCCCAGTCCCCTGTTCTCTAGTCCCCCAGTCCCCTGTTCTCTAGTCCCCTAGTCCCCTGTGCTCTAGTCTCCTAGTCCCCTGTTCTCTAGTCCCCCAGTCCCCTGTTCTCTAGTCCTCTAGCCCCCTGTACTTTTGTCCCCTAGTCCCCTGTTCTCTAGTCCCCTAGCCCCCTGTACTTTAGTCCCCAAGGCCCCCAAAACACCTGTACTTTAGTCCCCTAGATCCCAAGCTCCCTGTACTTCAATCCCCTAGCTCCCAAACCACCTGTACTTTAATCCCCTAGCCCCCAAGCTCCCTGTACTTTAATCCCCTAGCCCCCAAGCTCCCTGTACTTTAGTCCCCTAGCCCCCAAGCTCCCTGTACGTTAGTCCCCTAACCCCCAAGCTCCCTGTACTTTAGTCCCCTAACCCCCAAGCTCCCTGTACTTTAATCCCCTAGCCCCCAAGCTCCCTGTACTTTAATCCCCTAGCCCCCAAGCTCCCTGTTCTTTAATCACCTAGCCCCCAAGCTCCCTGTACTTTAGTCCCCTAGCCCCCAAGCTCCCTGTACTTTAGTCCCCTAGCCCCCAAGCTCCCTGTAATTTAGTCCCCTAGCCCCCAAGCCACCTGTACTTTAGTCCCCTAGCCCCCAAGCTCCCTGTACTTTAGTCCCCTAGCCCCCAAGCTCCCTGTAATTTAGTCCCCTAGCCCCCAAGCCACCTGTACTTTAGTCCCTTAGCCCCCAAGCTCCCTGTACTTTAGTCCCCTAGCCCCCAAGCTTCCTGTACTTTTGTCCCCTAGCCCCCAAGCTCCCTGTACTTTAGTCCCCTAGCCCCCAATCTCCCTGTACTTTAGTCCCCTAGCCCCCAAGCTCCCTGTACTTTAGTCCCTTAGCCATCCAGCCCCCTCTACTCTGCTTTGTCCCCACAGCCCGCCAGAGCACAATTGCATAATATTAACTCCTTTCTGGGAAGTGCCAATGAAATGGTGTCAAACAGAGAGACGGTAATGTAAGCTAAGCAGGGCTGCCCCAAGGGGAAAAGTGGAGCAGAGGAATCGTAGACACAGTTCTCACTTGACACCTGCTCCAGCAGTCCAGTCAATCATTGACATATTGGTCAGGTTATGATGTAGTGCATAGATAGATGTGTGGAATACTTAGATGGATGCCTGGATGAATGTGGATTGATGGATGCCTGGATGAATGTGTGGATGGTGGATGCATGGGTGGATGGTGGATGCATGGGTGGATGGTGGATGCATGGGTGGATGGATGGATAGTGCCTTACTGCCTTACTTCTGAGTTGAAGCGGATCTGGCAGACATTGCAGGAGATGATGGGTCGTTTGGTCTTCATCATGGGGGGGCCAAAGGTGTGGTTCATCACTGCCTTCTGTACCGGGTCCATCTGGAGGGGGAGGGGGCAGAGAGCAGGTTATAAGGTAAGTACTCTGAGTAGGGGAGCAGATAGACATAGGTCATTGTGCCATGGTGGTGGTAGCAGATTTAATGAAACGCTTTGAAAAAGGCCCCTACAGTGGGAGGGAGGTAGTGAAGGGGAGCAGGGAGAGAGAGGGAGAGAGGAGAGAGGAGAGAGGAGAGAGAGAGAGAGAGAGAGTTAGAGAAGGGAAGAGAGCTCTGATTGATGACGACAGGAGAGTGTTTCTTTTCATCAGCAGCTGCCAGAGCTGTCTGTGCCTTGGGTCTTGGGTGCTGTTCAAATGCTTTTTTGATAGTGGGGTTAGAGGGCCCTGATTACAGACTCCATCCAACAGTATAGCAGGAGGATCAAGGAAACTGTATGGCTAAGAAGTTCAAATGGTCTCCTATAGAGAGAAATAGTAATGGGGTCTTTTTGTAGGTACTAACTCTGTCATTGTTCGTTCGACAAAGCCTATGAGGAAAATTAATGGCGTTTTTGTAGGGTTTTAGGATAAACGCCCAGTACATCACTGGGGCCGGACAGTCCAGTACATCACTGGGGCCGGACAGTCCAGTACATCACTGGGGCCGGACAGTCCAGTACATCACTGGGGCCGGACAGTCCAGTACATCACTGGGGCCGGACAGTCCAGTACATCACTGAAGCCGGACAGTCCAGTACATCACTTGGGCCGGACAGTCCAGTACATCACTGGGGCCGGACAGTCCAGTACATCACTGAAGCCGGACAGTCCAGTACATCACTGGGGCCGGACAGTCCAGTACATCACTGAAGCCGGACAGTCCAGTACATCACTGGGGCCGGACAGCCCAGTACATCACTGGGGCCGGACAGTCCAGTACATCACTGGGGCCGGACAGCCCAGTACATCACTGGGGCCGGACAGCCCAGTACATCACTGTGATAGGTGTGGTAGGAAGGCCCGGAAAATTGTTAAAGACTCCAACCACACAAGCCATAGACTATTCTCTCTGCTTCCGCACGGCAAGTGGTACCGGTGCATCAAGTTTGGCACCAACAGGCTCTTGAACAGTTTCTATCCCGAAGCAATACGACTGATAAATAGCTAACAAAATAGCTACACAGACTGTCTGAGTTAACCTTGTATCTTTATTGACCTTTTTTATTTATTTTTGCACTGCCTCTCACACACACTCCCTTCATCATCTGCTCACTCACACATAATATGCACAATCAAGAGTCGGCTTTCTATTCCGCAACAAAGCCTCCTTCACTCAAGCCGCCAAGCTTACCCTAGTAAAACTGACTATCCTACCGATCCTCGACTTCGGCGATGTCATCTACAAAATGGCTTCCAACACTCTACTCAGCAAACTGGATGCAGTCTATCACAGTGCCATCCGTTTTGTCACTAAAGCACCTTATACTACCCACCACTGCGACTTGTATGCTCTAGTCGGCTGGCCCTCGCTACATATTCGTCGCCAGACCCACTGGCTCCAGGTCATCTACAAGTCTATGCTAGGTAAAGCTCCGCCTTATCTCAGCTCACTGGTCACGATGGCAACACCCATCCGTAGCACGCGCTCCAGCAGGTGTATCTCACTGATCATCCCTAAAGCCAACACCTCATTTGGCCGCCTTTCGTTCCAGTACTCTGCTGCCTGTGACTGGAACGAATTGCAAAAATCGCTGAAGTTGGAGACTTTTATCTCCCTCACCAACTTCAAACATCAGCTATCTGAGCAGCTAACCGATCGCTGCAGCTGTACATAGTCTATTGGTAAATAGCCCACCCTTTTCACCTACCTCATCCCCGTACTGTTTCTATTTATTTACTTTTCTGCTCTTCTGCACACCAATATCTCTACCTGTACATGACCATCTGATCTTTTATCACTCCAGTGTTAATCTGCAAAATTGTAATTATTTGCCTACCTCCTCATGCCTTTTGCACACATTGTATATAGACCCCCCCTTCGTTTTCTACTGTGTTATTGACTTGTTAATTGTTTACTCCATGTGTAACTCTTTGTTGTATGCTCACACTGCTATGCTTTATCTTGGCCAGGTCGCAGTTGCAAATGAGAACTTGTTCTCAACTAGCCTACCTGGTTAAATAAAGGTGAAATAAAATAAATAAATAAAATAAAATCCATTTATACTGACGCTACACACACACACTCCCTTCATCATCTGCTCACTCACACATAATATGCACATCCATTTATACTGACGCTACACACACACACTCCCTTCATCATCTGCTCACTCACACATAATATGCACATCCATTTATACTGACGCTACACACACACACTCCCTTCATCATCTGCTCACTCACACATAATATGCACATCCATTTATACTGACGCTACACACACACACTCCCTTCATCATCTGCTCACTCACACATAATATGCACATCCATTTATACTGACGCTACACACACACACACTCCCTTCATCATCTGCTCACTCACACATAATATGCACATCCATTTATACTGACGCTACACACACACACACTCCCTTCATCATCTGCTCACTCACACATAATATGCACATCCATTTATACTGATGCTACACACACTCCCTTCATCATCTGCTCACTCACACATAATATGCACATCCATTTATACTGACGCTACACACACACACTCCCTTCATCATCTGCTCACTCACACATAATATGCACATCCATTTATACTGACGCTACACACACACACTCCCTTCATCATCTGCTCACTCACACATAATATGCACATCCATTTATACTGACGCTACACACACACACTCAAATCAAATCAAATGTATTTATATAGCCCTTCTTACATCAGCTGATATCTCAAAGTGCTGTACAGAAACTCAGCCTAAAACCCCAAACAGCAAGCAATGCAGGTGTAGAAGCACGGTGGCTAGGAAAAACTACCTAGAAAGGTCAAAACCTAGGAAGAAACCTAGAGAGGAACCAGGCTATAAGGGGTGGCCAGTCCTCTTCTGGCTGTGCCGGGTGGAGATTATAACAGAACATGGCCAAGATGTTCAAATGTTCATAAATGACCAGCAGGGTCAAATAATAATAAGCACAGTAGTTGTCGAGGGTGCAACAAGTCAGCACCTCACCTCACTCCCACTCACATACAAGCTGCTGCTACTCTGTTTATTTTATATCCTGTTGCCTAGTCCCCTTACCCCTATACATATCTACCTCCATCATATCTACCTCCATCCATCACACAGTATCCCTGTACATTGTAAATATGGTATTGGAACTGACCCTGTATATAGTATGCTTACTTACTTATTGTGTTCTGCATATTTCTTCTTATTTCTCGTGTTTCCTTTCCTAGTAATACATTATTATTTATTATTACATTGTTGGGTTTTGAGTTTGCAAGAAAGGCATTTCCCTGTACTTCTGCATGTGACATTAAAACTCAAAACTGTATGAACAAATCACCTGAACACTGAGGACTCCCCTTAGAATTGGAACAGACCACGATAGTAGACAACTAGAATCTGATGTGAGCAACATGTTCTTAGACTAATATAGAAGGCTTTTACAGTATGTGGAGCATTTTGAAATACTTCACAGCTCTTTAGAAAGACATGTTGACCATGTGGATCTGACTCAAGCCAACCCAGACGTCTGATGTTTACAGTGGTGAACAAAATAGCCCCAAACAGGATTTGTGAGCGTTGTGAGGGTTCTGACCACTCTTCTCTGTATCCACAACCCAGGCTGGGTGTTTCTCCACTCTGCAGCCAAAAGGACTGAGGTTTTATTCAGTTTCTAATCACTGACTGCTACTGTAAACTTGTACTGCAAAATGAGAGGCTAGTTTCACTTTCAACTTCCAAACACCAGGCAAAAGGTGTAATTATTCTCCCATATGTAAGTGGTTGAAAACAGTTCCTGTCTATATTTATACTCCTCTTCCTTAACCTGGAGTTCTGTTTGTTCCCCTCGTCACTCTCTCGCTCTCCCTCTCTCTCCTGATATGTTATACAGATATTTAAACCCTGAGACCACACCTACCACTTCCCACCCACTCTTCACTCTCTTTTTCTCTCTCCCTCCCCCTCTCTCAGTTTTACAATATAAAAGGTTGTTGCCCTAGAATACAGATGTCTGACTCCAAATTAATTTGTCTGTACTCACCGTTCTCTCACTCTCTATATGTCAACAACAAGGAGTTTGATCTGTGAAGATGTGTGTGTGTGTGTGTGTGTGTGTGTGTGTGTGTGTGTGTGTGTGTGTGTGTGTATGTTTACGTGCATGCAGGTGTGTGTGTGCGCAAACAAGACGGCAAGTCATTGTCCTCACCTATTCAAGTCCTACTGTCAATTTTGGTTAGCCATCTGGACTACTCTTTGTGTTTTGTAACATCTCTCTCTCCCTCTCTTTGTCCAGCTGTTGTGAACAGGCTGATTGATCTCTCTCTTTCCACCCCGCCATTTCTCTATCCACCCGGCTCTACGTTCTGTCTGCCGTTATGACCTCACACATCAAGTCACTCTTTTACATCCCTTCTTTCATTCCCTCCTCTCTTCATACCTCCACCCATACTGTACACCATATGGGGCTGGTAGAGAAATCATGATCTACTCCACTCTGCACTCTCCATAGACGAGGGCAGCACTCGATCCATTGGATAGTATGATATCTGAGCGTAATATATGGTGCAAGCAAACTCTTTATAAGTGAATCATGGAGCATTCAGTCTAGCAGCCAGGCTCACAGAGCATCCGGAACTTGCTCCCTCACTGCACTGCCTGTTTGTTGTTCTTATTATACATGGTCTCAATGACAGGTCCTCATGAGAATAGCACTAATTATCTGACAACAACTGGGAAACTCTGGACCTGGAAGCCAATTCCACTGCATTTATTCATTGTTCCTCTCTAATTAGGGACTGAATTAGACCTGGAACCCAGTTCCACTGCATTTATTCATCTAATCAGGGACTGAATTAGACCTGGAACCCAGTTCCACTGCATTTATTCATCTAATCAGGGACTGAATTAGACCTGGAACCCAGTTCCACTGCATTTATTCATCTAATCAGGGACTGAATTAGTCCTGGAAGCCAGTTCCACTGCATGTAGTCATTGTTCCCCTCTAATCAGGGACTGAATTAGACCTGGAACCCAGTTCCACTGCATTTATTCATCTAATCAGGGACTGAATTAGACCTGGAACCCAGTTCCACTGCATTTATTCATCTAATCAGGGACTGAATTAGTCCTGGAAGCCAGTTCCACTGCATGTAGTCATTGTTCCCCTCTAATCAGGGACTGAATTAGACCTGGAACCCAGTTCCACTGCATTTATTCATCTAATCAGGGACTGAATTAGACCTGGAACCCAGTTCCACTGCATTTATTCATCTAATCAGGGACTGAATTAGTCCTGGAAGCCAGTTCCACTGCATGTAGTCATTGTTCCCCTCTAATCAGGGACTGAATTAGACCTGGAACCCAGTTCCACTGCATTTATTCATCTAATCAGGGACTGAATTAGACCTGGAACCCAGTTCCACTGCATTTATTCATCTAATCAGGGACTGAATTAGACCTGGAACCCAGTTCCACTGCATGTAGTCATTGTTCCCCTCTAATCAGGGACTGAATTAGACCTGGAACCCAGTTCCACTGCATTTATTCATCTAATCAGGGACTGAATTAGACCTGGAACCCAGTTCCACTGCATTTATTCATCTAATCAGGGACTGAATTAGTCCTGGAAGCCAGTTCCACTGCATGTAGTCATTGTTCCCCTCTAATCAGGGACTGAATTAGACCTGGAACCCAGTTCCACTGCATTTATTCATCTAATCAGGGACTGAATTAGACCTGGAACCCAGTTCCACTGCATTTATTCATCTAATCAGGGACTGAATTAGACCTGGAACCCAGTTCCACTGCATTTATTCATCTAATCAGGGACTGAATTAGTCCTGGAAGCCAGTTCCACTGCATGTAGTCATTGTTCCCCTCTAATCAGGGACTGAATTAGACCTGGAACACCAGGTATGTGCAATTCATTATCAGGTAAAACAGGAAACCATCATGCTTCGGACCTCGTAGGGTAAGAGTTGCGTATCCTTGCTCTAGTGGCTCTCTCAACCTCATAAATTACTCATCAGTGCTCTGTGAGCACCTTCTATAGGTTATCAGGGTTAATAAAATCAGCAAAAAAGAAATGTCTTCTCAATGTCAACTGCGTTTATTTTCAGCAAACTTAACTTAAATATTTGTATGAACATAACAAGATTCAACAACTGAGACATAAACTGAACAAGTGTCCTCAGACATGTGACTAACAGAAATGGAATAATGTGTCCCTGAACAAAGGCAGGGTCAAAATCAAAAGTAACAATCAGTATCTGGTGTGGCCACCAGCTGCATCAAGTACTGCAGTGCATCTCCTCCTCATGGACTGCACCAGATTTGCCAGTTCTTGCTGTAAGATGTTACCCCACACTTCAACCAAGGCACCTGCAAGTTCTGGGACATTTCTGGGGAGAATGGCCCTAGCCCTCACCCTCCGATCCAACAGGTCCCAGACGTGCTCAATGGGATTGAGATCCGGGCTCTTCTCTGGCCATGGCAGAACACTGACATTCCTGTCTTGCAGAAAATCACGCACAGAGCGAGCAGTATGGCTGGTGGCATTGTCATGCTGGAGAGTCATGTCAGGATGAGCCTGCAGGAAGGGTACCACATGAGGGAGGAGGATTTCTTCCCTGTAAAGCACAGCATTGAGATTGCCTGCAATGACAACAAGCTCAGTCTGATGATGCTGTGACACACCGCCCCAGACCATGATGGACCCTCCACCTCCAAATCGATCCCGCTCCAGAGTACAGGCCTCGGTGTAACACTCCTTCCTTCGACAATAAACGTGAATCTGACCATCACACCTGGTGAGACAAAACCGCAACTCGTCAATGAAGAGCACTTTTTGCCAGACCTGTCCGGTCCAGCGACGGTGGGTTTCTGCCCATAGGTGACGTTGTTGCCTGTGATGTCTTTTGAGGACCTGTCTTACAACAGGCCTACAAGCCCTCAATTCAGCCTCTCTCAGACTTTTGCGGACAGTCTGAGCACTGGTGGAGGGATTGTGCGTTTCTGGTGTAACTCAGGCAATTGTTGTTGCCATCCTGTACCTGTCACGCAGGTGTGATGTTTGGATGTACCGATCCTGTGCAGGTGTTGTTATACGTGGTCTGCCACTGCGAGGACGATCAGCTGTCCATCCTGTCTCCCTGTAGCGCTGTCTTAGGCATCTCACAGTACGGATTTTGCAATTTATTGCCCTGGCCACATCTGCAGTCCTCATGCCTCCTTGCAGCATGCCTAAGGCACATTCACACAGATGAGCAGGGACCCTGGGCATCTTTCCTTTGGTCTTTTTCAGAGTCAGTAGAAAGGCCACTTTAGTGTTCTAAGTTTTCATAACTTTGACCTTAATTGCCTACCGTCTGTAAGCTGTTAGTGTCTTAATGACCATTCCACAGGTGCATGTTCATTAATTGTTTATGGGTCATTGAACAAGCATGGGAAACAGTGTTTAAACCCTTTACAATGAAGATCTGTGAAGTTATTTGGATTTTTACGAATTATCTTTGAATGACAGGGTCCTGAAAAAGAGGCATTTCTTTTTTTTGCTGAGTTTATGTTCTGTCATAGGCTCACTGGCTGTAATAACCACTCAGGCAGAGTGGCCATAATATAAGTGCCCTTGCTGACAGAGCCTCTGTATGTTTTAATTGAACTGGAGAGGTTTGAGTGAAAGTGAATGAATGGTCCTAGCAACTAGGACCATGTAAAGATGAACGTGTGTGTGTGTGTGTGTGTGTGTGTGTGTGTGTGTGTGTGTGTGTGTGTGTGTGTGTGTGTGTGTGTGTGTGTGTGTGTGTGTGTGTGTGTGTGTGTGTGTGTGTGTGTGTGTGTGTGTGTGAGAGAGGGTCTGCTACATATGTGTGTAACAGGGTTGGTTATAATTCCACTTGGCACTGCAGAAATGTGAATTTAATGTTTATTTATTTTAACTGGTTGGTTTAAGTCAGATGTCAATAAGGGGTAATGTCATTGGCTATCCTTGCAGAGAGGGGAAGATTGCTTGCAGAAAGTTCTAAAATGGCAACTGAAGAGGAATATTGGGACAGGGACACAGAAAGGTGGATTTCTGAGGAGGAATGGAGGTGGAAAAAGAGAAAGAAGAGGTTGAAGAAAGCAGAGGGTAGAGCTGAATCTGAGGAAGATGGCAATAAAAATGGAGATTGAGTGTCGAAAAAGATTGGTGTCAAGTGCAAACAGAGACCAAGTTCTGAATGAGGGTGAATTAAGTGAGTTGGAAGGTGTGGTGAAGAGCTCGGAGCCTGAGCCTGGCATCGATGGATATGATAAAGAAGAATCTGGTCCAGTATGGACCATGGCTGCATGTCACTGCTACACATGATTTCAAGATGTCGACCGGCAAGTTCGGCATGTTGGCAGCACTTTTACTTTATGTGTTTGTTTTAAATGTTACTGGAAATAATTGCATCTGCTCAGCAACTACTCGGTCATGCAAACACTTTTGATGGCATCCAGCACTTCGGATTTGGAAGAAATGTTATATACCAAACTTTCATAGCACCTTGGCAGAAACCAAAACGATCATCGAAATCCAGTCTGAAATTGCAAATTAATGGTGGAGATCTTATAATAACTCTATGCCTTCTCTTATTGGGTGATATCCATCAATGCCCTGGACTTCACTTTATCATGAACTCATCTAACGGCCTATACACCCATGCTCAGCTTGCGATCGGTGGATAAAGAGTAACAGCAAAGATGTGGTATGTTTGGAATGCGCGCAGTGGATTCATCTAAAATGCAGCGATTCCAGCTTTGGGCAAGGGGTCCTGTCGGTGTGCTGTACCCACGGGGTGTGTGAGCATTGAAGGTTTAGTGGAACCAGAGGACTTACCGAGGTTGGAGAGTGCACCGGAGGAGGGGGGTTCCACAGCGGAGCGGAGGCAATCAGAGGTGAGTGTTAGCTAACATGTTTTGTATTGGTAAGTTAGTCTAGTTAGTCTAGCCAGCAATCTAAACTATACCAACTGGGCAGGTGCCCAGGGGACCTGACCTCCAGGGGGCCCCCACTGGTTTTGTTAGTCACTCCCTTAGATATCATTAACATGGAATAAATCTTGGCAAAATGTGTAGAATTGCAGGAAAGTTTGCTTAAAACTGCTAAATGTTATCTACTTTCCGTGGCAAAATTTGTAGAATAGCAGGAAATTCACTTTAAAACATCTCTCCACCGTCAACAGGGTTTTTTGCCCATGAGGTGGGCTGGCCCTGTGTGTATGTGTACATGCATGTGGCGTTTGTGCTTGAGTGTGTGTGTACGTGCCCACCAATTTTTGTCACCGTGCTGACCTTCACGTGAAACCCAACCTGGAAATGAACTGGTTGGGTCCATGTCAAAAAACGCTGATTATGGGGAACGCTGGCTGTGTGTCTTATTAAATTGATTATGGGGAACGCTGGCTGTGCGTCTTATTACACTGATTATGGGGAACGCTGGCTGTGCGTCTTATTACAGTGATTATGGGGAACGCTGGCTGTGCGTCTTATTACACTGATTATGGGGAACGCTGGCTGTGCGTCTTCTTAAATTGATTATGGGGAATGCTGGCTGTGTGCCTTATTAAATTGATTATGGGGAACGCTGGCTGTGCGTCTTATTAAATTGATTATGGGGAACGCTGGCTGTGCGTCTTATTAAATTGATTATGGGGAACGCTGGCTGTGCGTCTTATTCAATTGATTATGGGGAACGCTGGCTGTGCGTCTTATTCAATTGATTATGGGGAACGCTGGCTGTGCGTCTTATTCAATTGATTATGGGGAATGCTGGCTGTGCGTCTTATTCAATTGATTATGGGGAATGCTGGCTGTGCGTCTTATTAAATTGATTAGCCATAAGTCATTGTTGTAAGGTTCTGCTTTTCTTTTCTTAGTCAACCTTGTGTTCTTTTTCTTTGTGTTCTTGAACGTAGCCCTGTTTCTTTGTGTTCTGGAACGTAGCCCTGTCTTTCATTTTTGTTCATTGATTTCACCTGCGTTCGTTTCTCACCTGGTCTCATCAGCTCCCTATTTAGTTCCTTCTGTTTGTATGGTTGTGAGGTATTGTTTGTTTTGACTGCCTACCTGTGTTTGACCATTGCCTGCCTGTGACCATGATTCATACCTTCTGCGAAGGTTTAATAAACATCTGCTGTGCTCTGTGTGTGAATCTCCACCTTTTTTTCCCTGAGTATTCATTACAATTGTATTGCAGTAAAATGCTCGCTGGGGCATTTTGTGAAGATGCAGAACTTTATTCTGCCACAGGGATAGCAAACACTTGTCAGCTTATTATTGAGGATCATTCTATAAAACCACTTAATCAGAATACCTCACCTGTCTACAGTTACAAGACCCCTCAAATTGACTGGCACGTACATCCCAGAGGAATATTATGCAAAACCAAAGCCAATTACAATGAATATTCTCAGACAGCCTGCAACAAGATGGCAGCAGCGGTATAGTTCAGCAATAAGGCCTGAGGTGGTGTGGTGCCAGGAGTGCCTGGATATAGCCATTAGCTGTGGTACATTGGCCATATACCACAAACCCCCGAGGTAGAATAGAGTAATGACTGACATTGCTAAATGATATTAAACAGCTTTTTAATACATATCATAACCAAATGTAGCCTATTAAAAGCTGCATATATAGAGAGAAAGAATACCCCAATGCATTTAAAAACGACACCATTTGGGCCAGTGTTTTACGTGACTAGGTCATGAGATCAGGAAAAACTCCAGGCCCCAGAAAAGACAAGTACGGATTTTGCTACACAGCTTTTGAACCTTGTGTGACCTCTGAGTTGAAGGGGGTCTACATGTGTGTGCGCTGTGTTAGTGTATGTGTCTGCATATGTATGGCGTGCATGCGTGGTATGTGCCTTAACATGCCTGTGTGTGTGTGGAGTTTGTTTACTCACTGTTGAGTAACTGTTGGTGTTGAAGTTGTGGAAGAGGCCCATGCTGTGTTGTGGTGGAGCTGTGTCCATTGGGAACTGCAGGAACTGTTTCATGTCCAGCGGGGGTGGGATCACTGTGGGGGTCCTGAAGAAGGCAGGGACCAACCCTGGACGGTTCATGCTGCCTAGAGAGAGAGGGAGAGAGAGTTTCTAAATAAACCATCTATCTTAACAGTCAGTGGTCTTTTTCTGTTGTTTCTTAATGTAACCGACTACCAGAGTTGGGTAGGTTCCTTTCTAAGTGTAATCTGTCACAGATACTAGTTACCTGTCCAAAATTGTAATCAGTAACGTAACTTTTGGATTACCCAAAATCCGTAACGTAATCTGATTACTTACATTTGGATTACTTTCCCTTTAAGAGGCATTAGAAGGAGACCAAAAAGATCCATCAAATGCATTTGGTGTGTCATCATTGTGGTCTCTGATTTGTGGCCAGAGTCGCTTAGGTGAACTTCATTAAGAAAAAAGAAAGGTGTCATAAATGTATTTTGTTTTATCACAAACATCTTTTCTAAATTTGAAAGTAATCTAATAGGTAATCTAGTTTTTCAAAAGTATCTGAAATCTGATAATATTTGTGTGCACTGCTGTGCTGTAACATCTAATAATGTGCATTGCCATACTGCTAATCCATGAGACTCAGTTTCAGTCCCCCCCACACACACACATACTCACACACACATACAGTGCCAGTCAAAAGTTTGGACACCTACTCATTCAAGGGTTTTTCTTTATTTTTTTACTCTTTTATACATTGTAGAATAATAGTGAGGACATCAAAACTATGAAATAACACATACAGAAACATGTAGTAACCCAAAAAGTTTTAAACAAACCAAAATGTATTTTATAATTGAGATTCTTCAAACTAGCCACCCTTTGCCTTGATGACATCTTTATTCATCTTTGTGGGCTATACTCAGCCTTGTCTCAGGATGGTAAGTTGGTGGTTGAAGATATCCCTCTAGTGGTGTGGGGGCTGTGCTTTGGCAAAGTGGGTGGGGTTATATCCTTCCTGTTTGGCCCTGTCCGGGGGTGTCCTCGGATGGGGCCACAGTGTCTCCTGACCCCTCCTGTCTCAGCCTCCAGTATTTATGCTGCAGTAGTTTATGTGTCGGGGGGCTGGGGTCAGTTTGTTATATCTGGAGTACTTCTCCTGTCCTATTCGGTGTCCTGTGTGAATCTAAGTGTGCGTTCTCTAATTCTCTCCTTCTCTCTTTCTTTCTCTCTCTCGGAGGACCTGAGCCCTAGGACCATGCCCCAGGACTACCTGACATGATGACTCCTTGCTGTCCCCAGTCCACCTGGCCATGCTGCTGTTCCAGTTTCAACTGACCTGAGCCCTAGGACCATGCCCCAGGACTACCTGACATGATGACTCCTTGCTGTCCCCAGTCCACCTGGCCATGCTGCTGCTCCAGTTTCAACTTCCACCTGACTGTGCTGCTGCTCCAGTTTCAACTGTTCTGCCTTATTATTATTCGACCATGCTGGTCATTTATGAACATTTTAACATCTTGGCCATGTTCTGTTATAATCTCCACCCGGCACAGCCAGGAGAGGACTGGCCACCCCACATAGCCTGGTTCCTCTCTAGGTTTCTTCCTAGGTATTGGCCTTTCTAGGGAGTTTTTCCTAGCCACCGTGCTTCTACACCTGCATTGCTTGCTGTTTGTGGTTTTAGGCTGGGTTTCTGTACAGCACTTTGAGATATCAGCTGATGTACGAAGGGCTATATAAATACATTTGATTTGATTTGATTTGATGACGGCTTTGTACGCTATTGATATTCTCTCAACCAGCTGCATGAGGAATGCTTTTCCAACAGTCTTGAAGGAGTTCCCACATATGCTGAGCACTTGTTGGATGCTTTTCCTTCAGTCTGCAGTCCAACTCATCTGAAACCATCTCAATTGGGTTGAGGTCGGGTGATTGTGGAGGCCAGGTCATATGATGCAGCACTCCATCACTCTCCTTCTTGGTCAAATAGCCCTTACACGGGCTGGTGGTGTGTTTGGGGTTATTGTCCTGTTGAGAAACAAATGATAATCCCACTAAACGCAAAAAATGGGATGATGTTTTGCTGCACAATGCTGTGGTATCAATGCTGGTTAAGTGTACCTTGAATTCTAAATAAATCACAGACAGTGTCACCAGCAAAGCACCCCCACACCATAACACCTCTTCCTCCATGCTTCACAGTGGGAACCACACATGCGGAGATCATCCCTTCATCCACTCTGCGTCTCACAGAGACACGGCGATTGGGGCCAAAAATCTCAAATTTGGACTCATCAGACCAAGGACATAATTCCACCAGTCTAATGTCCATTGTTAGTGTTTCTTGGCCCAAGCAAGTCTCTTCTTCTTATTGGTGTCCTTTAGTAGAGGTTTCATTGCAGCAATTTGACCATGAAGGCCTGATTCATGCAGATATTTTCCGCATTGACTGACCATGTCTTAAGGTAATGGTGGACTGTCATTTCTCTTTGCTTATTTGAGCTTTACTTGCCATAATATGGACTTGGTCTTTTACAAAGTAGGTCTATCTTCTGTATACCACCCCTACCTTGTCACAACACAACTGACTGGCTCAAACGCATTAGGATGGAATGATATTCCACAACAAGGCACACCTGTTAATTGAAATGCATTCCAGGTGACTACCTCGTGAAGCTGGTTGAGAGAATGCCTAGTGTGCAAAGCTGTCATCACGGAAAAGGGTGGCTAGTTTAAAGAATCGCAAATATAAATATATTTTCATTTATTTAACACTTTTTTGGTTACTACTTGATTCCATATGTGTCATTTCATAGTTTTGATGTCTTCACTATTATTCTACAATGTAGAAATAAAGAAAAGTTATTGAATGAGTAGGTTGTGTCCAAACTTTTGACTGGTACTGTACACCTACCCCTACAGTACGGTATGTAAATAAGATATTTATGTATTTCATTTTCAATACATTTGCAACATTTCTAAAAACATGTTTTCGCTTTGTCATTATGGGGTATTGTGTGTAGATGGGTTAGAATTGAATCCATGTTGAATTCAGGCTGTAACAAAACAAATGTGGAATAAGTCAAGGGGAATGATTTATCCCCCCTCTCCTCAATCACTAATTTACAGCAGAGAGAGAGAGAGAGAGAGAGAGAGAGAGAGACTAGCTCTACACCTGACAGCCACCTCTCCTCTAATCAACCATTAACTCTGAGCCCAACTCCTCTGGTAGAGAAGAATAAACATAGACCTCCACTCTGCATCATCCATTTCCTCTCCCCTTCTCTTCTCCTGTGCTGTCTCTCTCTCCATCCCTCCCTCCCCTGCGTTCTCTCTGGCGATGAAGCAGTGGTGAAAGCCTGCACTTGAATAGTCTACTGTGACGGGCGGGGAGGTTAAGCTTCTTAAGCCTCACAGCTGGAGCGCTGCAGATATCAGCCTAGCTCCTCGGTATTCCTCCATCTCTCTCTCTCTCTCTCACAGGCTCTTTCTCCCTCACTCTGTGCACTGCTTTCTCTCCCCATTTGACACTCTCTTTTTCTGCCTCTGCTTCTGTAAACTCCCTACCCTCCCTTACTTCGTCACTCTCCTGCTGGCTGTTTGTTCATCTTCCCTCTCTCTGTCTCCATCTCGCTCTCTTTATTGTCTTTCATTGTAGTCTTTTATTCCGGGCGCCAGTGTAAATGTAACTACTTAACAAATTTGCTACATTTGGAAAACCGGTCACAAATCCAAAACATTGTGAGCAGGAGCTATTTTGGTTGTGAGGGAGGAAGTTCCTTTGAATAGGAGAGACTTGAAGAGGATCATCAATGTGCTGTCAGTATTAGAGTTAGAGACAGTGCTCTCTCTCTCTCTCTCACCCCCCTCTCTCGCTCTCTCTCTCTCTGTTTCTCTCTCGCCCTCTCACTCACTTTCTCTCGTTCTCTCGTTCTCTCGTTCTCTCTCTCTCTCTCTCACTCTCTTTATCTGTTTCTCTCTCGTTCTCTCTCACTCTCTCTCTCCCTCTTTCTTTCTCTCCCCAGAAGCCTAAAGGCTGTCACAGCTGAAGCTCAACTGCAATCAGTCTCATCGGTGTGTGGCTGCTGGTCCTGACATGCCTCCAAATCTCTGTAGTGATGGAGAAAAACAGAAAGAAAGATATCCTGAAAAACAATGAAAGAAAGAAAGATTAAGAGAATGAGAGGGAGAGGGAGACAGAGAGAGCGAGAGAGTACCCTAAACTAGTTGTCAACACAATTAGACTTAACCAAATCATGAGAAAAAATATATAATTGCTTGACACATTGGAAAGAATGAACTAAACAACAGAGCAAACTGGAATGGTATTTGGCCCTATACAGAGAGTACACAGTGGCAGAATACCTGACCACTGTGACTGACCCAAAATTAAGGAAAGCTATGTACAGACTCAGTGAGCATAGCCTTGCTATTGTGAGAGGCCACTGTAGGCAGACCTGGCTCTCAAGAGAAGACAGGCTATGTGCACTTCTTATCCTCCTGCCAAATGTATGACCATATTAGAGACACATATTTCCCTCAGATTACACAGACCAACAATGAATTCAAAAACAAATCCAATTTTGATAAACTCCCATATCTAGTGGGTGAAATACCAGTGTGCCATCACAGGAGCAAGATTTGTGATCTGTTGCCACAAGACAAGGGCAACCAGTGAAGAACAAACACCATTGTAAATACTTATTTTACCTTTTGTACTTGAACTATTTGCACATCATTATAACACTGTGCATGGCCATAATATGATATTTGAAATGTCTCTATTCCTTTGAAACTTTTGTGAGTGTAATGTTTACTGTTCAATTTTGAGAGAGAGAGAGAGAGAGAAGCATTGGAGGGGTGGTGGGTGGAAGAGGGAGGTAGTGTTGTTGGGGGGAGGTTGGCTGAGGGTTTAAATATCCTTATAACACGTCAGGAATCCTGCAGCTCACATGATGGTCATAATCACCTCTCCTAAACCGACTTCAGTCAGGACTCGTTTCAAAGCCACCTGTAACTGTGCACTTAACGTTAACACCACAATTCTCACAGTGGGAAGTGGCTGAATGACAGAAATGAAAATGTAGGACAGAAGGAGATGAGGAAGAAAGAGGGGGGCGATGTAAGGAGGAATTACATGATCAAATAAGTGTTGGATGAAATGACTTCCGCTATTAAGAAACTAAAAAACCCTGTTAGAAACTCTGAAACTTTTTTCTGAACTAATTTCTCCTGCTTCTGCACAGTTCTGTCTCTGCATGCATTGGTTGACTACCAGTTTAGGTTACATGGAAGTAATATCTATAGGTCAACGGCAGCTAACCTAGTGGTTAGAGAGACAAGCCAGCAACTGGAGGGTTGCCAGTTTGAAGCCCGGGTCTGGCGAGAGAAATCTGGTGGGAATTGAGCTGGCAACCTGCCATTGTTCTCTTGAGCAAGGCCCTTATCCCCCACAACAACTGCTCCATGTGCTCTGTGGCAGCCCACTGATCCAACCTCTCCATCCTTAATGTGTATGGGTCTTTCGGCAGGGTTGGGATAATGTGGAAGTCAAATTTCCTTTGATGAATAAAGTGATCTTAATCAAACCATGTGCTACCATATCATGAAGATACATTTACTCAAAAGACGAATGACATATACATGTAACATTACACACTATACACACATAAAAACATATTACATCCATACAGTACTAGTGCAGAAACACATCCTAGAAGCACATAGACACATGATATCCTGCATCTGCCTGAACAGATGCGATCTTAGCCAAGCAGACAGTGGCTGGACAGCAGCACAACCTCCAATCCAGTCTTGAGTGATTTACTTTGGCATCAGATCAGTGAACACACCCAGACACACACAGACACACTCACCAGAGAAGGCTGGTGGAAGGAGCTATAGGAGGACAGGCTCATTGTAGTGGCTAGAATGGAATCAATAGAACGGTATCAACCACATCAAACATATGGAAAACACATGTTTGACTACGTTCTATTTATTCCAAACCAGTCATTACAATGAGCCCATCCTTCTATAGCTCCTCTCACCAGCCTCCACTGACACACACACTCCGCCTTCTCCAGTGACGAAGTCGAGAGAGAGCATCAATCTGACATGGTTTGAAAGGCACTAAAGTGTTAAATCACTGCCAAACTCTATAATTATCCACCCCTCTCTCCTTCTCTCCTTTAAGACAGTCCTGTCCTGTCGATTATTCCCTGTTCTCTCTCCTTATTGCTTTTCTCCCCCAAATGCAAATGTTTGGCTGAGGAGAAGATCAATGGTAGCGTAATAGCTTATTGGATTGTACAGGGGTTATGAGAGAGGTGGAGGAGACATGGAGAAGGAGAAGGAGAAAGAACGAGATCGAGGGAGAGAGAGAAGTGCAAGAATAGAGAGATGGAGTGAGTGAGACAATGAAACAGAGAGAAAATCTGACTATGTTGACATGCAGATTGATATATTGATAGATTGATATATTTTCTCTACTTTCTCCCGACACCACGAACATCATCATGTTATAATGGAATAATGAGTTGATAAGATGATGAAGGTAATGACCGTCTGTTCAATACAGTATTGTTGTACTGTAACACAACTAAGGTGATTTGACAATTTACACTTTAATTTGACAAATGGACACTTTTACTTTTTGTCTGTAAACAACAGCTGAGCTGACACTGAATACGTGATCATGTTAAACTCCCTAGAGAAGGGTCCCCCCGCAGGACGCATTTGGCCCACAGCTGATTTTATTTGGCCCACAGGTTTTTGGGTGAGGGGGACATAAAAGACTGTAAAACACCAGCAAATCAGCTCGGAGTAATTTTAATTATGGATATCTGTTCCAAAGTATTGCCATGCATAATAGAGAGATAAACGTGATCATATACTGTACAAAGGTAAGTAAGGTTTGAAATGATTACAGTTTAGTCAAATATTATATCTGTTTGTGCTTCCTGTGGTCATCTTGTGGCCAGACTACAAATGATTTGTCATTATGTTCTGGCCCCCTAACCATCCGCTCAATAAAAAATTGTCCCTCTGCGGAATCTAGTTGATGATCCCTGCGCTAGAGTCTAAGAACCTGCGGCTGGATCTAGTTGATGATCCCTGCGCTAGAGTCTAAGAACCTGCGGCTGGATCTAGTTGATGATCCCTGCGCTAGAGTCTAAGAACCTGCGGCTGGATCTAGTTGATAATCCCTGCGCTAGAGTCTAAGAACCTGCGGCTGGATCTAGTTGATGATCCCTGCGCTAGAGTCTAAGAACCTGCGGCTGGATCTAGTTGATGATCCCTGCGCTAGAGTCTAAGAACCTGCGGCTGGATCTAGTTGATGATCCCTGCGCTAGAGTCTAAGAACCTGCGGCTGGATCTAGTTGATGATCCCTGTGCTAGAGTCTAAGAACCTGCGGCTGGATCTAGTTGATAATCCCTGCGCTAGAGTCTAAGAACCTGCGGCTGGATCTAGTTGATGATCCCTGAATTGTTTTAAGAAAGTCATACTAAGTCATACCAAGGATGCATTTAAGGACACCTGTAGGTATCCCAAAAATATATACAAAAAATATTTGATGAAACATTGAATTTGGCCTTACTGCTATTAGCAACTAGAAATGCATTGAATAACAGATTCATACCTGGCAATGAGATGTATCAAAAGACATTGTGTCAAGGTCAATCTTTTTTCAAAAGAAAGTATGTTTTGGTGTTTGCCCTATAGGCCTATCTGAGCGATATAAAAATATACTGCATTTTACACCTTTTATTTTGGCACTAAAGTACAGTGCATTTCGGAAAGTATTCAGAACCCTTGATTTTTCCACATTTTGTTACGTTACAGCCTTAATCTAAAATGGAGTATAAAAAACTAATCCTCATCAATCTACACACATTTATTTTTAAATGTACCTTTATTTAACCAGGCAAGTCAGTTATTAAGAACAAATTCTTATTTTCAATGACGGCCTAGGAACAGTGGGTTAACTGCCTGTTCAGGGGTAGAACGACAAATTTGTACCTTGTCAGCTCGGGGGTTTGAACTTGCAACCTTACGGTTACTAGTCCAACGCTCTAACCACTAGGCTATCCTGCCACAATACACTCTAATGATAAAGAAAAAAATGGGTTTTCGAATATCTTGCAAACGTATTTTTTTTAAATACAGGAAATATCATATTTATATAAGTAATAACAGCCTTTACTCAGTACTTTGTTGAAGCACATTTGGCAGCGATTACAGCCTCGAGTATTCTTGGGTAAGATGCTACAAGCTTGGCACACCTTTATTTGGGAAATTTCTCCCATTCTTCTCTGCAGATCCTCTTAAGGTCTGTCAGGTTGGATGGGGAGTGTCGCTGCACAGCTATTTTCAGGTCTCTACAGAGATATTCGGTCAGGTTCAAGTCCAGGCTCTGGCTGGGCCACTCAAGGACATTCAGAGACTTGTCCCGAAACCATTCCTGCATTGTCTTGGCTGTGTGCTGAGGGTCATTGTCCTGTTGGAAGGGGAACCTTCGCCCCAGTCTGAGGTCATGAGCGCCCTGGAGCAGGTTTTCATCAAGGATCTCTCTGTACTTTGCTCTGTTCATCTTTCCCTTGATCCTGTCTAGTCCCTGCCACTGAAAAACATCCCCACACCATGATTCTGCCACTATCATGCCTCACAGTAGGCATGGTTACAGGGTTCCTCCAGACGTGATGCTTGGCACTCAGGCCAAAGAGTTAAATCTAGGTTTCATCGGTCCAGATAATCTTGTTTCTCATGGTCTGAAAGTCTTTAGGTGCCTTTTGGCAAACTCCAAGCAGGCTGTCATGTGCCTTTTAATGAGGAATGGCTTCTGTCTGGCCACTCTACCGTAAGGCCTGATTGGTGGATCGCTGCAGAGATGGTTGTACTTCTGGAAGGTTCTCCAATCTCCACAGAGGAACTCTGGAGCTCTGTCAGAGTGACCATTGGGTTCTTGGTAACCTCCCTTATTAAGGTCATTCTCCCCCGATTGCTCAGTTTGGCCAGGTGGCCAGCTCTAGGAAAGGTCTTGGTGCTTCCAAACTTCTTCCATTAAGAATGCTGGAGGCCACTGTGTTCCTGGGGAGTTTCAATACTGCAGGAATGTTTGGGTACCCTTCCCCAGATCTGTGCCTTGACCTTTCCCCCAATCCTGTCTCAGAGCTCTACGGACAATTCCTTCTACCTCATGGCTTGGTTTTTGCTCTGACATGCACTGTCAAATGTGGGACCATATATAGACAGGTGTGTGCCTTTCCAAATCATGTCGAATCAATCGAATTTACCACAGGTGGACTCCAATCCAGTTGTAGAAACTTCTCAAGGATGATCAATGGAAACAGGATGCACCTGAGCTCAATTTGAGTCTCATAGCAAAAGGTCTGAATACTCATGTAAATAAGTTATTTCTGTTTTTATTTTTTATAAATTTGCAGAAATTTCAAAAAAACTGTTTTCACTTTGTTGTTTTGGGGTATTGTCTGCAGATTGATGAGAAAAAAATAATGTTTAATCCATTTTAAAATAAAGCTGTAAAGTAACAAAATGTGGAAAAAGTCAAGGAGTCTGAATACTTCTCGAATGCACTGTACTTCCATACTTCTATTCATTTTTTAACTGGTACCGGGTTACCTTCAGGCGAGTCCCATGATGCTTATGGGGGATGTAGAGCAAAACAACTGACATGTACATCTTCGTGAGAGTCTCACCTTCTGATCATATTAGTTTGTAGCCCAAACCATTCAGACTCTACAGACAGAAATTGACCGATCGGCGGTATTGCCTTCAGACGAGTCCCGTAAAGTTGTCAGTGTCGTAGAGCAAAACAGTTTACAGTGCCAGTCAAAAGTTTGGACACACCTACTCATTCAAGGGTTTTTCTGTATTTTCACTATTTTCTACATTGTAGAATAATAGTGAAAACATCAAAACTATGAAATAACACATATGGAATCATGTAGTAACCAAAAAAGTGTTAAGCAAATCAAAATATATTTTATATTTGATATTCTTCAAAATAGCCACCCTTTGCCTTGATGACAGCTTTTCACACTCTTGGCATTCTCTCAACCAGCTTCATGAGGTAGTCACCTAGAATGCATTTCAGTTAACAGGTGTGCCTTCTTAAAAATACATTTATGGAGTTTCTTTCCTTCTTAAGCCAATCAGTTGTGTTGTGAGAAGGTAGGGTGCTATACAGAAGATAACCCTATTTGGTAAAAGACCAAGTCCATATTATGGCAAGAACAGCTCAAATAAGCAAAGAGAAATGACAGTCCATCATTACTTTAGGACATGAAGGTGAGGCAAGTGCAGTCGCAAAAACCATCAAGCGCCATAATGAAATTGGCTCTCCTGAGGAAAGAAAGACCAAGAGTTATCTCTGCTGCAGAGGATACGTTTATTAGAGATACCAGCCTCACAAATTGCAGCCCAAATAAATGCTTCACAGAGTTCAAGTAACAGACACATCTCAACATCAACTGTTCAGAGGAGACTGCTTGAATCAGGTCTTCATGGTCGAATTGCTGCAACGAAACCACTACTAAAGGACATCAATAAGAATAAGAGACTTGCTTGAAACAAGAAACACGAGCAATGGACATTAGACATGTGGAAATATGTCAATTGAGTCCAAATGTGAGATGATCAGATGAAGATGAACAGATGATTTCCGCATGTTTGATTCCCACGTGAAGCATGGAGGAGGTGCGATGGTGCTTTACTGGTGATACTGTCTGTGTTTTATTTAGAATTCAAGGCACACTTAATGGGCATGGATACCACAGCATTCTGCAGCGATAAGCCATCCCATCTGGTTTGCTCTTAGTGGGACTACCATTTGTTTTTAAACAGAACAAAGACCCAACACCCTTCCCGGCTGTTTAAAGGCTATTTGACCAAGAAACAGTGATGGAGTGCTGTGTCAGATGACCTGGCCTCCACAATCACCCGACCTCAACCCAATTGAGATGGTTTGGGATGAGTTGGACAGCAGAATGAAGGAAAAGTAGCCAACAAGTGCTCAGCATATGTGGGAACTCCTTCAAGACTGTTGGAAAAGCATTCCAGGTGAAGCTGCGTGAGAGAATGCCAAGAGTGTGCAAAGCTGTCATCAAGGCAAATGGTGGCTAGTTTGAAGAATATAAAATATACTTTGATTTCTTTAACACTTTTTTGATAACTTCATGATTCTATATGTGTTATTTCATAGTTTTGATGTCTTCACTACTATTCTACAATGCAGAGAATTGTGAAAATAAAGAAAAACCCTTGAATGAGTAAATGTGCCCAAACTTTTGACTGGTGCTGTTCGTGTTCATTAGAGTCTCACCTTTCGATTGTGGGGTCATATTTGGACGCTACAGACGTTTTCATGAGAAGACCCATTTTCGGGATGTCTTGGTCTGAAGGCTGAAGACAGATTTTGATAATGGTAATAAAATGTTGATGCTGGCACAGACATTGATTCTAGGGGGATAATTCTTAATATCCACTGTGCTGACTCACAGATGACAGACACTTGACACAACTACTCACAGTGACAGACTGAAGATGGCCTTGGGATGCTTCATAGAGATGTTAAAATATACTGTAAATTATGATTTTCTTTTTACATACAGAAATTATATACAAATAAAAAATGTATTATAGGATTGCTACCTTACTACTTTAGTGTAATGCTTATGTTGATGTACTGTATCTCATTTGATCTTGACACAATGTCTGACCTCCATGAATTCCCAGTCTCCCCCGACAGTCTAGCAAGAGCACATGGCTCACAGACACTCATGAACACACACATATACACACACGTTGGTTTTACTGTTCAAGTGAGGACCATAAAATGTATTCCCATTAAAAATCTGATTTTTCCTAAACCCTAACTTTAAACCTTAGCCCTTAACCTAACTCTAAAACTAAACCTAACCCTAACTCCTAACCCTAACCCTTAACCCTTAACCTAACTCTAAAACTAAATCTAACCCGAACCCCTAATCCTAACCCTAACTCTTAACCCTAACCCTAACCCTTAAACTAACTCTAAAACTAAACCTAACTCTAACTCCTAACCCTAATCCTAACTCCTAACCCTAACCCTTAACCTAACTCTAAAACCAAAACTAAACATAACCCTAACTCTTAACCCTTAACCTAACTCTAAAACTAACCCTATCCCTAACTCCTTACCTAAACCTAAACCTAACCTCTAAACACTAAACACTTTTGGGGACCAGTGAAATCCCCGGTATTATTTTGTTTAACTATCCTTGTTAGGGCTTTTGGAACCCAAAAGGATAGTAAACGTTAGACCACACACACACACACACACACACACACACACACACACACACACACACACACACACACACACACACACACACACACACACACACACACACACATTTGTTTTACTATCCTTGTGAGGACCAAACGTCTGTAACCCTAGTGATAAACCAAACCCCTAATCCTAAAAGACCCAATTTTCCTTGTGGTGAACGGTGAAATGTCCCCACTTGTCCGAATTGTCCTTGTTTTACTATCCTTGTGAGGACTTCTGGCCCTAATAAGGAAATAAGGATAGTATAACCAACCCCCCTCCCCCAGACTCACCACCCCCATGCACATACACAGCTGTGACTAAAGCTGCTGAAATTGGCAATTAATTTACCCGATTCAGATGTAATGATCACAGAGGTAATGTCAAAGTCAGTGATGTAGTCGAGCCTCTCAGTATTCCCTGCCTATCTCTGTCTCTATCTCTAACTCTATCTCACTCCGATCAGGGGAACCAGAGGCTAATGATGTGTCTCCCCACCATCTCCCCCGATGAAAACCTGATAAACGACAACGTCGCAAAGTCCCCATAAACCACTGCATCGAGCCCAATGCTACTCACTCACTCACTCACACACACACACTGTGAATTATTTTTGCATTAAGCTGAGCACATGATGATGCCAGTCTGCCCACATCTTCATGTAAATGCGGCTGTTGCTGCACAGCCGGCTGTGAGACGAGCTAGCTACCTACTGTACTGGATTACCACAGGCTCCTGAAAAAAGGCTATGTAACTGCTGCCAGAGAGCACGGAGGGGAGGGCTGAGATGATAGCATAGCATGAGACAATTATGGACGGACTACAGATCCCTTATCCACTGCATCTGCTGGATTTGTCTTGTCCATTGTGAAGTGACTTACTCTGCGCAGACAGACATTCAGGAGATAGATGATTACAATTATTATCAGGGCAATAAATCGCACAACGCATCAGTTACAGAGATCGATTGCTATTTAGTCCTCAGTTGCTCTGCAGACAAAATACTGCTCAGGAAAGTATTCTATACGCAATTGCTTGTCACAGAACCACAGTGCTAATGTTTTTGTGCAGGGGAAAGATAATTCTCTCTCTGTGTCGCATTCTGCCGCTGTGAAAGACTGGGAATGAAATCATATTTTACTGCAGCTTAGCTTACCCTCCAGCCAAACGCAGCTATTTCGACCTACGCAGGGGGCACACACGCAAACATCCACATGCAGGCAAACACACATATACATGGTAACTGGTAACTTTACACACACACACACACACACACACACACACACACACTTATGAATTATTATAGTTGTCATTGGAAATGAATACATGCATATATAAGGCAGATTTATTCAGTCAGCTCCTAGAATGAGATGTTCTCTCATTATCTCTCCTCCAGTCCTAAACTATAATTACAGTGCCATCAGAAGTTGATTCTTAAAAGACACACAATAACTACCAGGGCACAACGTGTTCCTGTCATATCACCTCACTGGCCTGACATTCATTCACATAATGATCTATTAGTGTTCCTCTGGAGGCTAGTTCAGCAGTACAGAGAGAGAGAGAGGCATAGAGGATGTGAGGGAGAATACATAGTTAACTTCAGTCTTCACCGGGCTTTAATGATAGATGTTCTGCACCTCAGTGGTCAGGTTTAAATGCTGCCTCAGAGCTCACTGGGAACTTTGACAAGTGCTCACTCTGTGTTTGGGGAAGAATGTGAGTTTGGGAAAGTTTGGAAAAACTGTGTGGGATTTAGAAGCGCGTATGTGATTTATAAGTATTTTTTTAAATACAATTCTGCACTGTCTTCAGACAATGTGTGTGCTGGAGAGAAAAACAGTGTGTGTAGGTATATTCAGTCATTGAATGGGTTAACGTGCTCGTGTTTTAATGTGTGTGTGTGTGTGTGTGTGTGTGTGTGTGTCTGTGTGTGTCTGTGTGTCTGTCTGTGTGTGTGTCTGTGTGTCTGTGTGTCTGTGTGTGTGTGTGTGTGTGTGTGTGTGTGTGTGTGTGTGTGTGTGTGTGTCTGTGTCTGTGTGTGTGTGTGTCTGTGTGTCTGTCTGTGTGTGTGTGTGTGTCTGTGTGTGTGTGTGTGTGTGTGTGTGTGTGTGTGTGTGTGTGTGTGTGTGTGTGTGTGTGTGTGTGTGTGTGTGTGTATGTGTGTCTGCTAAGCTTTCACTGTGCAGTAGTTGAACACGACTATACTCTCTCCCTGCCGCATCAGACTCCTCTGCAGTTATACATTTCATTCACTCTTTATTAATGAATGAAATGTTATACACACATTCAGTACCGTACACTACACATGTACAGAGTACTCACACACACACATCTAATCTGTCTCTTACACACATGCACATGCACACACACACCCATGCACGCATGCACACGCACACACACACACACACACACACCACACACACACACACACACACACACACACACACACTCACACACACTCACTGATAAATTGGCTGATTAGATGTGTTGTTAGGCTACTGAGGGCATTGTGATGATGATGATGCAGGGCGGTGTTCTACTGAAGGCATTGTGATGATGATGGTGCTGGGTGGTGTTCTACTGAAGGCATTGTGATGATGATGATGTAGGGCGGTGTTCTACTGAAGGCATTGTGATGATGATGGTGCAGGGCGGTGTTCTACTGAGGGCATTGTGATGATGATGGTGCAAGGTGGTGTTCTACTGAAGGCATTGTGATGATGATTGTGCAGGGCAGTGTTCTACTGAAGGCATTGTTGTGATGATGGTGCAGGGTGGTGTTCTACTGAAGGCATTGTGATGATGATGGTGCAGGGCGGTGTTCTACTGAAGGCATTGTGATGATGATGGTGCAGGGCAGTGTTCTACTGAAGGCATTGTGATAATGCTGGTGCAGGATGTTGTTCTACTGAGGGCATTGTGATGATGATGGTGCAAGACAGTGTTCTACTGAAGGCATCGCGATGATGATGATACAGGGTGGTGTTCTACTGAAGACATTGTGATGATGATGGTCCAGGGCGGTGTTCTACTGAAGGCATTGTGATGATGATGGTGCAGGGTGGTGTTCTACTGAAGGCATTGTGATGATGATGGTGCAGGGTGGTGTTCTACTGAAGACAGTGTAATGATGATTGTGCAGGGTGGTGTTCTACTGAAGGCATTGTGATGATGATGGTGCAGGGTGGTGTTCTACTGAAGGCATTGTGATGATGATGGTGCAGGGTGGTGTTCTACTGAAGGCATTGTGATGATGATGGTGCAGGGTGGTGTTCTACTGAAGGCATTGTGATGATGATGGTGCAGGGTGGTGTTCTACTGAAGGCATTGTGATGATGATGGTGCAGGGTGGTGTTCTACTGAAGGCATTGTGATGATGATGGTGGTGCAGGGTGGTGTTCTACTGAAGGCATTGTGATGATGATGGTGCAGGGTGGTGTTCTACTGAAGACAGTGTAATGATGATTGTGCAGGGTGGTGTTCTACTGAAGGCATTGTGATGATGATGGTGCAGGGTGGTGTTCTACTGAAGGCATTGTGATGATGATGGTGCAGGGTGGTGTTCTACTGAAGGCATTGTGATGATGATGGTGCAGGGTGGTGTTCTACTGAAGGCATTGTGATGATGATGGTGCAGGGTGGTGTTCTACTGAAGGCATTGTGATGATGATGGTGCAGGGTGGTGTTCTACTGAAGGCATTGTGATGATGATGGTGCAGGGTGGTGTTCTACTGAAGGCATTGTGATGATGATGGTGCAGGGTGGTGTTCTACTGAAGACAGTGTAATGATGATTGTGCAGGGTGGTGTTCTACTGAAGGCATTGTGATGATGATGGTGCAGGGTGGTGTTCTACTGAAGGCATTGTGATGATGATGGTGCAGGGTGGTGTTCTACTGAAGGCATTGTGATGATGATGGTGCAGGGTGGTGTTCTCCTGAAGACAGTGTAATGATGATTGTGCAGGGCGGTGTTCCATTGAGCGAGCACCTCCATAATTTGCCCAGCTGCACCCCACTGAGACAGAAAATAATAATAATGATGACTGGCTGTTTGTCTTATTTATGGAACACCTTAACCAAACCCAAGGACACCTCTCACGATAGAGTAAACAACAAACACAGGACATCTTAAAACGTCTGAAGTAAAAACATTACAAAAGGTAGTTGCAGAACAAGCACACTGATGCATTAAGAGTGAAACAGACAAAGGTCAAATAAATGCCTAAGAAGAGAGAACCAGATAAAACCACAAGACATCACGACAGATTAAGAGGCCAAGATAGGACAGAGAACAAATATGCGTTTTTGTATGTTCTTGGATTTAAAAGAGGTTATTTCTATCGTCCTAATAACTTTTGGTGGAGAGTTCTGCATTCTTAGTACCACAACATTGAATGACCTGCCACCAAAAGACGGCAGCATGTTTAGGACAGCAATCCAGAGGTCTGTGTTTGATGATCAGAGAAGTAAGGTTACAGACAAGCACATTTAGATAGGGCACTATGTGGATTGGGTTACCCTCCTACCTTAAATCATTATTCATTGTCATGTCACTTTCTCTTTTCATTTCATTTTCTCTGTCACTCCCTCTCTGGTGCCTTTTCTCCAACCCCATAGAAGTGGAGTCTCAGTAAAATGTCTGAAATGATGTGTGTTCTGCCGATCACTACTCACAGACCCAGCAGTCAATCGCATCTGATTAAGATTGAGAGACAGGGATGGGATAGGGTGGGATGGGGAGGAAGGCAATAAGAGATTAAGGAAAAGGTAAAGAGAGAGAGAGTGTAACAGCATTGGGGCAGAGGGAGAAGAACAGGGGGAGGTCAAAGTGGAGGAGAGAGAGGAGGGGAGGAAGTAGATGAGATGGATTGAGAGAGAGAGCTGTGTTGGTGGGGGAGGGGGGCATACTGCATACTTTGAGGTGAGCCCAAGGTGACCACGGGTTAATGGACAGAGGATTTACCATCTGATGGTATCTATAGCAATGCAGCTGAGCTCACCAAGAGAGAGAGAACAGTATTCAAGTCAATCAATGCATTTAAGACTGCTGGTATAGCCATGCAGGTGGGAGACGGCTACAGAGAGAAAGATAATGCTGTCAACAACTGCACTGCACATGTAGGCTACTGTAGGGTCAGTTCTGTCATTGCGCTAATAATATAGTCAGACCCAAGGCTATATACGTGTATGAAATGTTGCCAACGGTGTGGTCAATCTTAATGATCCGGTTACACTACATTAAATGTGCTTTATTTCAACATCTGGTCAGGGTCAGTTGAATGGAAATTCTGTGTGTGTTTTGTGTCTATTGGTCCTTGCAGAAATGTGGTTGGTGTTTCCTGTGTATGTAATACTCTGTGAGTGTCTCATTGGAGTCATTGTGTCATCTGGGCCAGGGTCAGTGTTGACCAGTCCCGGAGTGACTGCAGTGAGTTGTGCTGTCAGAGTGTGTGTCAGTGTGTTTGTCAGTGTGTGTGTGTGTAGGGCTCTGCTCCAGAACGGGCTTAACCCAGGTCACAGCTACTGAGACGAGGTGACAGGGACAAATGAGTCACGCATTACAGAGGGGCAGGACAACTCAAATCCAGCCAAGTCAGCCCTGTGTGTGTGTGTGTGTGTGTGTGTGTGTGTGTGTGTGTGTGTGTGTGTGTGTGTGTGTGTGTGTGTGTGTGTGTGTGTGTGTGTGTGTGTGTGTGTGTGTGTGTGTGTGTGTGTGTGTGTGTATTTCTGTTGTCAGAGTTCTTTCTCTTAAACATGTTCTATAAAGAATGAAAGACATCCCTGTGAGTTTGACCGTATCTAAGCTGAAAGTCTCTGCTAGCCTGCTGGTAGCTTTGTGACAATAAAAAGAGCCTTGACCAGTGTCCTGCATGGCTCAGTTGGTAGAGCATGGCACTTGCAAAGGCAGTGTTGTGGGGTTTGATTCCCATTGGGGACTAGTATGGAAAGAAAGTATGAAACTGTATGTTGCTCTGAGTAAAAGCATCTGCTAAAATGTACCAGAAAATGTGAAAATGTGTATCAGCCTTTCAAATACATGGGAAGGCAGTGAAATATACCCATCTTAAATGTCATTATGTTTCATCCCTCACTGCCTTGCCTTTATTTAAAGGTCATGATGTTGTTTATGGACCACTTTTGCCTTTGGACGGCTGGAGTGTGCGGGTGTGTGTGTGTGTGTGTGTGTGTGGGGGGGGGGGGGGGGGGGGGGGGGAATAGTGGCTCTCTAAATAAATAACGACCTAAAACTCTCCAGTCTAAAATATTCTTAAAGGAAATCTAGCAAAGGTTACTAAACTATATTCACCATTCCCCCTGTGCAAGAAGCTAGCATTATCATATTAGCAGGCTCCAGTGCTGAATACCGAAATTAGCAGTTTCAATAAATAGTACTCCTCTTTCTATTCTGGTTAGCGCCAGTTTGCAATGTTTTGTGAAGGGAGTAGTACACAGCGTTGCACGAGATCTTCAGTTTCTTGGCAATTTCTCACACTGAATAGACTTCATATCTCAGACAAGAAAAGGCTGAAGAGTTTTAGAAGAAAGTACTTTGTTTCTGGCCATTTTGAGCCTGTAATCGAACCCACAAATGCCAATGCTCCAGATACTCAACTAGTCTAAAGAAGACTAGTTTTATTGCTTCTTTAATCAGTACAACAGTTATTCAGCTGTGCTAACATAATTGCAAAAGGGTTTTCTAATGATCAATTAACCCTTTAAAAGTATTAACTTGGATTACCTAACACAACGTGCCAACAATGTCTACACTGTATTTCTGATCAATTTGATGTTATTTTAACTGGCAAAAAAATTACTTTTCTTTCAGGAACAAGGACATTTCTAAGTGACCCCAAACTTTTGAACGGTAGTGCACATGTGTAAGGTCAAACTGACAGCTGACATGTTTCTTTGAGGTTATCATCTCCTTCCAATGGTGAGGACATTTACACTGACAACCAGGCATCACAAACACTTCCTTCCTTCCTTCCTTCGTTCCTTCCTTCCTTCCTTCCTTTCTCTCTCTCTCTCTCTCTCTCTCTCTCTCTCTCTCTCTCTCTCTCTCTCTCTCTCTCTCTCACCCCCTCTCTCTCTTTCTCTCTCTCACCCCCCCTCTCTCTTTCTCTCTCTCACCCCCCCCTCTCTCTCTCTCTCATCACCCTCTCTCTCTTCTTTCTCTCCACACAGCACTATTCCTCTCTCATTGTCAACATAATTAACTGTCATTACTTAGACCATGGACGACTGTTTCAGACTGCAGGCTGTAGGTGTCTCCTTGTGGAGGAAAATGATATGTCATTCACCATACATGTCATTTAGATCATAGGTCAGACAGTATATGTTTAAAGATCTGACGTGGCTGAAAGTGGGAGTTTCCAGCCACAACACGGGAAGAGTCTTCAGGATGTACTCAAGGTCAATTAGAGATCAAAGGGAAATATATGGCTCTGGGTAAATGCATCCATATGCACACACATAAACACACACTCTCAAACAAGCTAGCACAATATGCACACACACACACACACACACACACACACACACACACACACACACACACAGTGTTGGCAGAAAGGACATCAAGCTGTATTGCATTCCGGGCTTACTGGACACTGGGTCAATAATGTATTCATCCTCTCCAAGCTTCACTAACCTCAGTGAAAAGATAGAGTGTGTGTGTGTGTGTGTGTGTGTGTGTGTGTGTGTGTGTGTGTGTGTGTGTGTGTGTGTGTGTGTGTGTGTGTGTGTGTGTGTGTATCTATGCATATTGTGCTAGCTTGTTTGAGAGTGTGTGTGAGACTCATGAATGTGTAGAACAAACAGAGGGGCCTCATATTCATATCTTGTAGATTGACTCTCTGCTCTCTATCTTGTAGATTGACTCTCTTGTAGATTAACTCATTCAATTAACTGACAATCCAATGGACTGTGTGTGTGTGTGTGTGTGTGTGTGTGTGTGTGTGTGTGTGTGTGTGTGTGTGTGTGTGTGTGTGTGTGTGTGTGTGTGTGTGTGTGTGTGTGTGTGTGTGTGTGTGTGTGTGTGTGTGTGCAAGCATGCGTTAAGCAATGTGGGTCTGAGAGCGTGAGAGCTCGTTAACAGACTGCTCCTCTGCTCCTCCACTGTCTCCCAGTCCTCCTGAATCTACTTACCATTGTGATCATTCTATACTCATGTAGTATACTAAACCACTACGCAGCATAAAACAACTATACAACGGTAATACTAACAGGAGCTTATCAGCATAAAACAACTGTAAAACGGTAACACTATATGAGCTTATCAGCATAAAACAACATATCAATAGTCATTCATCCCTCTTAGCTCTCTTCCTGAAATCACCTTTTTCCGATGAGCCGTTTCTTCCTGGTCATACCATTCACCCTTCATTTGATAGTCCACTTATTTAAAAACAGTCAGAAATCAAATCCAAATCAAATCAAAGTTTATTGGTCACATACACATGGTTAGCAGATGTTATTGCGAGTATAGTGAAATGCTTGTGCTTCTAGTTCTTACAGTGCAGTAATATCTAACAAGTAATATCTAACAATTCCACAACAACAGTGCTGCTGTATGTAATCTTGATATGTTTTACATATGATGATAGTAGTTATTTATGTGTACAGTACAAGTAGCCTACCCACACAACAGTATAAACTTGAACACAGCTTAAAATACCGTCTTTACCAGCTAATAGATTTTTCCTTAGTTAGTGCCACCTGGAACCTTACCCCAATAGAGAGATAACGAATTACAGTCTGGGAAGGCCAAAACGTAACCTAAATACAAGGACTTTATCAACTATGATCAATCTGCCACTTACCCAGAAGCATCCTGTAGTACCCTTCCACTCTCCCCCCGTCAATTCCAGTTTAGATGCTCTGTTTAAGGATCCTCTCTCCTGCCTATGACGTTTATCCTCTTTCTCTGAAATGCTAGCTATTCTTTACTTCTCAGAGGAAAACATTTTCAATTATGGAGGATTCGTCCAACTCCTCAACTGTCTGTCTGTCTGTCTCTCTGTCTCTCTGTCTCTCTGTCTCTCTGTCTCTCCAGGTGAAGGTCTTCAGAAACAGGGTCTGGTTGTTGCAGTTATGTGACTTTGGTTGTTGCAGTTGAAAGGTGATGCTTTGGGAGCACCACTGCCATCCAAACCTCAGTATAAACCACCACTGTATTCTCCAATGCAGTGTTAACTGCAGTGTATCCCCGGTGATGAATTTACTCCAGCAGTAGCAACACCAGAGAATTCACTCTGACAGAACCTCTCTTCAGTGGAGAAACCTCTGCACTACCGCACGCCTGTGAAACACTGCCAGCCTCTCTCTCTCTCTCAATTTTTGGGGGGTTGGGTATAACCTAAAGGCACCTTACATTCCTGTGCTCTAATTGGTGGAGGTCTGGGCCAATCAGAATGGTCTGTTCGTAGCGCTTTCTGGGGGTGTTAGAATCAGGAGGCAGACGTTAGCCAGAGTAATAATACTGCTGTCGCTTTTGCTCTCCCCCTCTCTCTGTCTCCCTCTCCTCCCTCGCCCCTCTCTCTGTCTCCCTCTCCCCCTCGCCCCTCTCTCTGTCTCCCTCTCCTCCTCGCCCCCTCTCTCTGTCTCCCTCTCCCCCTCTCCCCTCTCTCTGTCTCCCTCTCCCCCTCGCCCCTCTCTCTGTCTCCCTCTCCCCCTCGCCCCTCTCTCTGTCTCCCTCTCCCCCTCTCCCCTCTCTTTCTCTCCCTCTCCCCTCTCTGTCTCCCTCTCCCCCCTCTCCCCTCTCTCTGTCTCCCTCTCCCCCTCTCCCCTCTCTCTGTCTCCCTCTCCCCCCTCTCCCCTCTCTCTGTCTCCCTCTCCGCCTCGCCCCTCTCTCTGTCTCCCTCTCCCCCTCGCCCCTCTCTCTGTCTCCCTCTCCCCCTCTCCCCTCTCTCTGTCTCCCTCTCCCCAACTCCCCTCTCTCTGTCTCCCTCTCCCCCTCACCCCTCTCTCTGTCTCCCTCTCCCCCTTTCCCCTCTCTCTGTCTCCCTCTCCCCCTCGCCCCTCTCTCTGTCTCCCTCTCCTCCTCGCCCCTCTCTCTGTCTCCCTCTCCCCCCTCGCCCCTCTCTCTGTCTCCCTCTCCCCCTCGCCCCTCTCTCTGTCTCCCTCTCCCCCTCGCCCCCTCTCTCTGTCTCCCTCTCCCCCTCGCCCCTCTCTCTGTCTCTCTCTCCCCCTCGCCCCTCTCTCTGTCTCTCTCTCCCTCTCCCCCCTGTCTCTACCCATCAGTGTCTCTCTCGCTCTTGCTCTCTCTCTCTCTTGCTGCCTTTAAGGGAATTTAAGTCGTCCCTTTTACCTTGTTTCTGACAGCACAGTATCATATATGAGACAGAATTTGCTCAGGGTTTTCCATTTCGAATAATTATTTCCTATTTGGTGTGTGTGTGTGTGTGTAGAATCCATCCTCTGGTTCCCTGTATTCATCTTAAGTTAATTTTAAGCTCCCATCAGTGTTTAGTATTAGTGTGTACTGTGTGTATTAGTGTGTATTAGTAGGTACTGTGTGTATTAGTGGGTACTCTGTGTATTAGTGTGTACTGTGTTTATTAGTAGGTATTGTACGTATTAGTGTGTACTGTGGGTATTTGTGTGTACTGTGTGTATTAGTGTGTACTGTGTGTATTAGTGGGTACTGTGTGTATTAGTGGGTACTATGTGTATTTATCGGTACTGTGTGTATTAGTGGGTACTGTGTGCATTAGTGGGTACTGTGTGTAATTAGTGTGTACTGTGTGTGTTAGTGGGTATTGTACATATTATTGTGTACTGTGGGTATGTGTGTGTACTGTGTGTATTAGTGGGTACTGTGTGTATTAGTGGGTACTGTGTGTATTAGTGGGTACTGTGTGTATTAGTGGGTACTGTGTGTATTAGTGTGTGCTGTATGTATTAGTGTGTACTCTGTGTGTTAGTGTGTACTGTGTGTATTAGTGAGATACATGCAAACTGACCAACGATGAAGGGATGAGGTGGAGGAAGGGTAAAGATTGAGTGACATGGCAGGATGAAGGAAGAGATGAACTGTTTTTAGAAAAGAAAAAGAAAATGATAAGGTTGACAGTGGTGTCACAGGCAGAGGTGCTGAAAAAATACATAAATTAGAAACATATGGGAAATACTGACATCAATGTCCTGCCGTCATCCAGCTGATTACATACACGGCATTGTAATACATGCCCATTGTGTTCAATCAACCATTTACACTAACAAACAATGTTTCCAAATCCCTCATTAATCTGACCTCAGATCCCTATTGTGATTCAGCATGGAGTAGCCCATCCCTGACTCAGACCATTTCTCACTTTGATGTGGCTAAAAGGCATCAGTAAAACCATTTTTTTCTGTATCTGGGAAAGGTTACAAAGTATCTATTTATAGTGTAAGATTGGTCCTCTTGGCCGGAGTGTGTATGTGTGTGCGTTCCTGTTTCAGTCGTTTGAAGCGTTTGTGTGTGTGTGTGTGTGTGTGGTGTGAAGGCTATATGGTTTGCTCATTAGTAGAGTCCCGTGTGAATAATGCAGGTAGGGCTGTTGTTGTGGCTAATGGTCCAGGTGCTAATGGGGCTGTCTCCTGTGTCTCTGGGCCAATGGGCAGACAACTGCACAGCTTTAATGGATGTCACCATGAGAGCCTGAAACCAGACCTTTCGGCTCGGGTGACACACCAGGGAAAGAAGGGAGGTGTGTGTGTGTGTGTGTGTGTATGTGTGTGTGTGTGTGTGTGTGTGTATGTGTGTATGTGTGTGTGTGTGTGTGTGTGGTGTGTGTGTGTGTGTGTGTGTGTGGTGTGTGTGTGTGTGTTGTGTGTGTGTGTGTGGTGTGTAATGTGTGTGTGTGTGTGTGTGGGTGTGTGTGTGTGTGTGTGTGTGGTGTGTCGTGTGTGGTGTGTGTGGTGTGTGTGTGTGTGTGTGTGTGTAGTGGTGTTTATGTAAAGGAATATCAGAACAGAGTCTGAATAGGAGTGAAGACTAGAAGTTCAGCGTGTGTGTGTTGTGGTTGTGTGTGTTGTGTGTGTGTGTGTGGTGTGTGTGTGTGGTGTGTGTGTGTGTGTGTGTGTGGTGTGTGTGTGTGTGTGTGTGTGTGTGTGTGTGTGTGTGTGTGTGTGTGTGTGTGTGTGTGTGTGTGTGTGTGTTATGAAAGGAATATCAGAAACAGAGTCTGAATAGGAGTGAAGACTAGAAGTTCA